>NC_044979.1:89601864-89788608 GCF_008728515.1 Papio anubis | reverse complement strand
AGGGGGAGATAACTGCAGTTGCAAAATTTGTTGTAACAATTGAACAACGGGCTGAAGCTCCTTTTGAATTTCTGATTCCTTTTCCTGAGACATATCATTATGCAAAGGACCTTCCCCCTCAGTTACAGAATTATCTAAAGGAGAGGAAATAGCTATCGGAGACTTCAAAGATTCCTCATTTCCACCCTCCTCTTTTTCAGAATCTGTCTCTAAGAGCTCCAAAGCCTGAGTAATAGAGGCACAGAGAGCCCACAAAGGTGCCGGCATTACATCACTGCACTGATGCGCTTGACGAAGGGTCTTAACAACCTGTTGCCAATCTCGTTTATTTAATTGGACTTCAGTTTGATATTGAAACCAACCACAATGTTGTTCCACATGAGCAAACAATTTCCGCAAAGTTCTCTCTTTTGTATCAACTCCAATTGAAAGTAAAAGCCTTTGTAATAATCTTAAATATTCTGAGGCCAAGGAACTGGAATTCTCCATAATGAAAGCTTAAGAAAGTTCCCCTTAATAATATCCGAGCCTTACCTGCTCCTAGGGGGTTCCCCTTCTTGTTCTCCCCTACTCACCCGTGCTGACCCTGCTCGCTGCGCCACTTGTTGGGGGCCGCACCGGGGGTGGTGGAGAATGAAAGAACACACACAAAGACAAAGACACACAGAGAACATGGCGGCCGCACTCAGAGCCTCCGCCTCACTTTATTTATACTCCATAAACCTCACGTCAGCAGAAAGAATGCAATGCAAAACAAACTTTCTTTTCCCACATGTAACTTTCTACTCAGTACCTTGTTTCTATATTCTTACTTATCTACTCGCCTTCTTGGCGCCTATGGGAGTTCATTAAAAGTTCAATTGGAGATACTGTCCTTGAGCCCTATCTATTCTCAGCATACTGTTTTCAAAGGCCCCTGCATTATATCATTCCTAATAGTTGTGAAGTGGTATCTCATTATGGTTTTGATTTATGTTTTCTTAATAACTAATTATGTAGAACATTGTTTCATGTGCTATTGGTCCTTTGTATTCTTCCTTTAAGAAATGTCTGTTCGAGATATTTGTTCTGTTTTTAATTAGATTGTCTTTTTGTCGTTGAGCGTTAGAAATTCTTTGCATATACTGGATATTAAACCCTAATTAGGTACATGATTTGCAAATATTTTCTGCAATTCTGGAGGTTGTCTTTTCACTTTCTTGGAAATGTCCTTTGATGCACACAATTTTTTATTTTTATGAAATCCAACTTACCTTTTCTTGTTGTTGCTTGTGCTCTTGGTGTTAAATCTGTGAATTCATTGACAATTCAAGGTCATCAATAGTTACTCCCAACGTTTTCTTCTAATAGTTTTAGAGTTTTGGCTCTTACATTTTGGTTGTTTTTCCGTTTTGAGTTAATATTTGCATATGAAGTAAGGTAGGAATCTAACTTAATTCTTTAACACGTAGTTGCCCTGTTGTCTCATCACCTTATGGCAAGGAACTATCCTTTCCTCAATGAATGACGTTGGGACCTTTGTTGAAAATCAATTATCCAGGAGATGTTCAGGTTTTCTTTGGGACTTTCAATTCTATTCCATTGACCTAGATTTGTATCCCTATGCCAATATCACATTGTTTTGAATACTGTAACTTTGTAGTAAGTTTTAAATCGGGAAGTGTGAATTCTTCAAGTCTGTTTTTCCCTTTATATATCATTTTGGCTATTTGGGGATCCCTTGAAATTTCATGTGATTTTTGGAATTGGCTTTTCCATTTCTGCACAAAAAACACAATAGCAATTTTGATAGAGATTGCATTGAATCTGTACATCACTTTGTGGATATCTGTTGCCATCTTAACAGTATTAAGTCTTTCAGTCCATGAACACAGGGTGTCTTTCCATTTATTTAGGTCTTTGACTTCTTTCAGGAATATTTTGTCATTTTCAGTATATAAATCTTGTACCCCATTGTTTAAATTTCTCGTTTGGTATTCTTTTCGATGCTAATGTAAATAATATTTTCTTTATTTCACCTCAATTTTTTTTTTGCAGGTGTAAAGAAACACACTGATTTTTGCACATTGATCTTATAACACAACTTTGCTGAATTTGTTTATTAGCTCTAATAGGTTTTTTAATGGGTTATTTGGGATTTTCTATTTATTTCATCATCAAATAGTTTTATTTATTCTTTTTTACTTAGATATCTTTTATATCTTTTTCTTGCCTAACTGGCAAGATTGGCCAGGACTTCCAGTATAATGTTGAAGGGCAGTGGTAACAGTGGACATCCTGATGTTATTTCTAATCTTAAAGAAAAGCTTTCCATCATTCACCATTGAATATGATGTTAGCTGTGGGTTTTTTATAAACGCCTTTAGCATGTTGAGGAAGTTCCTTTCTGTCCTAGTTTGCTGAGTGTTGATGTCATTAAGGAGTGTCAGATTTTGTCAAATGCTGTTTTGTGTCTATTGAAATGACCACAGGTTTTGGAGTTTTTTCCACCTTGGTTTTATAAATGTGCTGCTTTTTGTTGGCTGATTTTCATGTCTGACCACTCTTTTATTTCTTGGAAAAATCAAACTTGGTGATGGTATATAAATATTTTAATGTACTGTTAAATTCAGCTTGCTAGTATTTTGTTGAAGATTTTTGGCTTTATTTTACTAATGGGTATTGGTCTATTTTTTTTTTTTTCTTGTGATGTCTTTGTCTCATTTTTGAATCAGAGTAATCTGGAATCATAGGATGTGTTGATGTGTTAGAAAGTTGTTTCTTCCTCTTCTATTTAGGAAGAGTTTGAGTAGGATGGGTGTTACTTCTCTGTATATTTGGCACAATATATCAGTAGAAGTTATCTGACTATGCACTTTCTTTGCTGTGAGGTTTTGGGTTACTTACTGATTCAATATTTTACTTGTTGGAGCAGTGTTAAGATTTTCTGTTCTTTCTGAAGTCAATTTTGGTAATTTATGTGTTTCTAGAAATTTGTCCAGTTCACCCATTTATAAAATTGTTTAGCCTACAATTGTTCACAGTATCCTCTTATTTTTAATTTCTTAAGGTCAATAGTAATATCCCTACTTTTATTTCTAATTTGAGTTATTTATGTAATCTGTTTATTTTTCTTAGTTTGACTAAGAAATGCCAATTTCATTGATCTTTTTTAAAAAATAATTTTTGGGTTTGTTGATTCTTTCTGTTGTTTTTCTGTTATTTCATTTATCTCTGCTCAAATATTTATTGTGCTTGTTTAGGATTTAGTTTTCCTTATTTTTTTAAAGCTCCTTAAGGTGTAAAGTTGGGTTGTTGATTTGACTTCTTTCTTCCTTGTTAATGTGGATATTCATAGCTATATACTCCTCTCTAAGCGTTGCTTTTGCTACATCCTCTGTTTTGATTTTTGTGTTTTCATTTTTATTTATTTCAAAGTATTTTCTAGTTTTCCTAATGACTTTTTTGACCTGTTGGTAGTTTAAGAGCATGTTGTTTAATTTTCATTTATTTGAGAATTTTCATTTTCCTTCTGTTATTTATTTCCACCTTCACTCCACTGTACTTGTATATGATACTTAACATAAATTCAATCTTTTAAAATTTACTGATATTATAGCTGTAAATATTTATAGCCTGGAGAATGTTTTATGTGAACTCTGCTTTCGTTGTGTGGTGTGTTTCTGTATACAGGTGTTAGGTTTAATTGGCCTATGGTGTTGTTCAAGCCTTCTCTTGTTGATTTTATTTATAGATATTCTATCCATTCTTGAAAGTGGAGTATTGAAGATTCCAACTATTATTGTCAAATTATCTATTTTTTAAAATCAATTCTGTCAGTGTTTGCTTTTATGTTTGGGGGGTCTGTTGTTTGCTGTGTATTTACAGTTTTTATATCTTTTTAATAATTTGATACTTTTATCTATATATAACTTCTTTCTTTGTGTCTTATAACAATTTTGACTTAAAATCTAATTTGTCTGATATTATTGTAGCTACCCCAGTTCTCCTTTGGTGACAATTTGCATAAAATATCTTTTTCAATCCTTTTACCTTCACTCTGTTTGCCTTTGATTCCATAGTGTTTCCTATAAGCATCGCCACATTAAATCATGCTCCCTACCACCATTCTGCAAATCTTTGTCTTTTAACTGGTTAATCTATTTACATTTAAAGTTATTACTAAAAATGAAATATTTATTTCTGCCATTTTGCCATTTGTTTTCAATATTTCATATCTATTTCATTTTTCATTTCATTCAATACTGCCTTTTTTTGGTGTTTGATATATTTTTCTAGTGTACCATTTTGACTTCCTCTTTCTTTTATTCATATATTTTTAATTTTTAATTTTTTTTTTTCTGAGATGGAGTATTGCTCTGGCACCCAGGCTGGAGTGCAGTGGCGCGATCTTGACTCACTGCAAGCGCCGCCTCTCAGGTTCACGCCATTCTACTGCCTCAGACTCCCGACTAGCTGGGACTACAGGCGCCCGCCACCACGCCCAGCTAATTTTTTGTAATTTTAATAGAGATGGGGTTTCACCGTGCTAGCCAGGATGGTCTTGATCTTCTGAACTCCTGATCTACCCGTCTCAGCCTCCCAAAGTGCTGGGATTACAGGCATGGGCCACCGAGCCCAGCCTAAAATTGTTTTCTTAATGGCTACCATGGAGATTAGAGTTAATATCAGAAATGTATAACAACCTAGTTTGAATTATTACCAATTTATATTTAATAGCATACCTTAATTCTGCTCATATTCAGTTCTGATCCCTTTATGTTATTATTTTCACAATTTACGTGCTTATACCTGTGTGTCTATTAACATAGATTTATAATTAGTGTTTTGAATGTTTTCTGTTAAATAATGGAGGCCACAAATATTCAGTTACAAATAAAAGCTACAAGACTGGCTTTTACATTCAACTATGAAGTTGCCTTTACCAAAATTGTTTCTTAGAGTCTTTACTCAGACTCATGGGACAACCCCACAACCAGAGGCACACCTAAGTAAGGAAATTGATGTAGTAGCAAAAGGTTGGCCTCAATCTTTACAGGTAGTTACAGTGGTGGCTATCTTAGTGTCTGAGGCTATCAAAATAATACAAGGAAAGGATCTCATAGTCTGGACTACTCATGATGTAAATGGCATACTAGGTGCCAAAGGAAGTTTATGGCTATCAGACAACTGCCTGCTCAGATACCAGGCACTACTCCTTGAGGGACTGGTGCTTCAAATATGTACATGTGCAGCCCTTAACTCTGCCACTTTTCTCCCAGAGGATGGAGAACGAATCGAGCATGACTGCCAACAAATTACATTCCAGACTTATGCCGGCCGAGAGGATCTCTAAGAAGTCCCCTTAGCTAATCCTGACCTTAACCTATATATTGATGGAAGTTCATTTGTGGAGAATGGGATACGAAAGGCAGGTTATGCCATAGTTAGTGATGTAACAGTACTTGAAAGTAAGCCTCTTCCCCCAGGGACCAGTGCCCAGTGGTACTTACCCAAGCCTTAGAACTGGGAAAGGGAAAAAGAATAAACGTGTATACAGATAGCAAGTATGCTCATCTAATCCTACATGCCCATACTGCAATATGGATGTATGGAAAGAAAGGGAGTTCCTAACTTCTAGAGGAATGCCCATTAAATACCATAAGGAAATCATGGAGTTATTGCACACAGTGCAAAAACCCAAGGAGGTAGCAGTCTTACACTGCCAAAGCCATCAAAAACGGGAAGGAGAGGCAGGGAAAGACCAGCAGAGAGGAAAAAGACAGAAAATCAAAGAGAAAGAAAGAGAGAAAGAGGGGAAAGACAGTCAAAGAAAGAAGGAAAGAGAGAGAGGAAGAGACAGAGAGACAAAGAGGGAGTCAGAGACAGAGAGACAGAAAGAGAGAGACAGAAAGTCAAAGAGAGAAGGAAAGAGAGAAAGAGAGACAGATAAAAGTAGTAAAGAAAAAAGTGTACCCTATTCCTTTTTTTAAAAGCCAGGGTTAATTTAAAAACCTATAACTGATAATTGAAGGTCTTCTCCATAACCCTGTAACACTCAAATACCACCTTGTTGTCAGTGTAAACAAAGGCGTAGCTTGAGCACAGAGGCCACTAACAACTGGTAGCCTTCCTATCAAAAATCCTTAACCCAACAGGCTTCCTAACAGGGGATCTAAATCTTAATCAATTACCATACAAAGGTCCTACCAGACCTAGGAGGAATTCCCTTCAGGACAGGACATAGATGTTTCCTCCTGGGTGATTAAAGGAAAAAGACACAATGGGTATTCAGTAAGTGATAAGGAAACTCTTGTAGAAGCAGTTAGGAAAATTGCCTAATAATTGGTCTGCTCAAACGTGCAAGCTGTTTGCACTCAGCCAAACCTTAAAGTACTTACAGAATCAGGAAGGAGCCATCTATACCAATTCTAAGTTAATATGGACTGAATGAGGTCTTATTAATAGCAAAGAATAATTGAAATCCCAAACTTACCAGGTTTTCAACAAAAGTAAGTTTGCTACCAAAATCACTGAGGCCTAGACCTCCTCACTGCTGAGACTTTGCACCTTCTTAGGGGAATAATGTTGTTTTTACACTAACCAGTCAAGGATAGAATGAGGTGCCACCCGGCATTTACAGGAAAAGGCTTCTGAAATCAGACAACGCCTTTCAAACTCTTATACCAACCTCTGGAGTTGGGCAACATGGCTTCTCCACTTTCTAGGTCCTGTGATGGCCATTTTGCTATTACTCGCCTTTGGGCCCTGTATTTTTAACCTCCTTGTCAAATTTGTTTCCTCCAGGGTCGATGCCATCAAGCTACGAATTGTCTTACAAATGGAACCCCGAATGAGCTCAACTAACAACTTCTACCGAGGACCCCTGGACCGACCCACTGACCCTTTGGCTGTCCTAGAGAGTTCCCCTCTGGAGAACGCTACCACTGCAGGGCCCCTTCTTTGCCCCTATCCAGCAGGAAGTAGCTAGAGTGGTCATTGCCCAATCCCCACCAGCAGTTGGTGTGTCATGTTTAGAGGAGGGATTGAGAGGTGAAGCCACTTAGACTTCCGGGTCGGGTGGGGACTTGAAGAACTTTCCTGTCTTACAAAAGGATTCTAAAATGCACCAATCAGCACTCTGTAGCTAGGACTGTAAAACACACCAATCAACGCTCTGTGGCTAGCTAGAGGTTTGTAAAATAGACCAATCAGCATTCTGTAAAGTGGACCAATCAGCAGTTCATGAGTGGGGACAAATAAGGGAATAAAAACTGGCCACCCTAGCCAGCAGCGGCAACCCATTGGGTCCCCTTCCATGCTGTGGAAGCTTTTATTTTTCTGCTCTTCACAATAAATCTTGCTGCTGCTTACTCTTTGGCTCTGTACCACCTTTAAGAGCTGTAACACTCACCACAAAGGTCCACAGCTTCGTTCTTGAAGTCAGTGAGACAAAGAACCCACCAGAAGGGACCAACTCTGGATACATTACTTTAAAGTTTATTTTGTCTGAAATTAAAGTAGCAACACTTGATAATTTCTCTTTTCCATTTGCTTGATAGATTTTTCTCCATCTCTTTACTTTGAGCCTATGATGTCATTGCATGTGAGATGGGTGTCTTGAAGACAGTATACCATTTTTTGGGTCTTGCTTCTTTATCCAATTCGCCACTCTATGTCTTTTAACTGGGGTAGTCTATTTACATTTAAAATTAGTATTCACATGTACAGACTTCTTCCTGTCATCATATTGTCAGCTGGTTATTATGCAGTCTTGTTCGTATGATTGCTTTATAGTGTCACTGGCCTATGTACTTAAGTGTGTTTTTGTAGTGGCTGGTAATGGTCCTTCCTTTCCATGTTTACCACTATTTTCAGGACATCTTGTAAGTCCACTCTTGTTTAGTGGTAATGAACCCCCTTAGTATTTGCTAGTTTGAAAGGATTTTTATTCTTTGCTTATGAAAGTTAGTTTTGCTGGATTTGAAATTCTTGGTTGGAAATTCTTTTCTTTAATAATGCTTAATATAGGCCTCCATTCTCTTCTAGTTTTTAGAGTTTCTTCTAAAAGATCTACTGTTAGCCTGATTCAGGTGACCTGCCCCTTCTCTATAGCTACCTTTAGCATTTTTTTCCTTTTATTTAGATTGGAGAATCTGATGACTGTGTGTCTTAGGGATAATCTTCATTTGTATTATTTTGGAGGTGTTCCTGCATTTCTTGAATTTGAAATGTTGGCCTCTGTAGCGAGTTGTGGAAATTTTCATGGAAAATATACCGAAATATGTTTTCCAGTTTGCTTCTTCCCATTTTCTCCCTATCTCTTTCAGGGATGCCAATGAGTCCTAGATTTTGTCTCCTTACGTAATCTCATATTTCTTGGAGGTATTGTTTGTTCATTTGTTCTTTTTCTTTATTTTTGTCTGAGTTGGTTAGTTTGAAGACCTGTCTGATCTCTGAGATTCTTTGCTCAGCTTGGTCTGTTCTGCTGATAATACTGCAGTTGCACTATGAAATTATTCTAGTGGTTTTTTCAGCTCTATTATGTCAGTTTGATTGTTTCCTATAATGGTCATTTTGTCTATCAACTCCCATATTAATTTATTGTAATTCTCAGATTCCTTGAATTGGGTTTTAACTTTCTCCTGAATCTCAGTAATCTCCATTCCTATCTGTATTCTGAATTCTGTTTCAGTCATTTCAACCATTTCAGCCTGGTTAAGAACACTTGCTAGAGAACTAGTATGGTCATTTGGAGGAAAGGAGACTCTCTGGCTTTTTGCATTGCCAGAGTTTTTGCACTGGTTCTTTCTCGTTTGTGTAAGCTGATATTCCTTTAATTGCCATGTAATTTGAGTACAGTCAGTAGATCCTTTTTCTGGATGTTTTCAAACGGTCAAGGCTTTGTGCAGGGTCCTTATTTGTAGCTGAATTTTTGTCCTTGGTTTCACAGGGGTGCACATTAGCAAAGCATTTTTGGTGTCAAAGTTTGGGCTGCAATCCAGTAGACAGTGTTTAGGCATAATAGTTAGTAGGGAGGTTCTTGCTCAGCCACCTGGGTTCTCTGTATTACCTCATGATTGCAGCCACGCTCCCTCTCAGTGCTCTGAAACCGTGGGCTCCTCTCTCATTTGAGTGCTGTCTGCATATCTTGGCTTAGCACTCTTGAGCTGCACACTACAGCTCTGGGGTGAGCTTACACTTTATGTTCCCTCCACAGCTTGGGGGCAGTAGGGGAAGGGATGTTGGTAGAGGTTGTGGCAGAGGGTCCTTTACTTGTCTCTTGGGGATCCACCACAGAGAAATGCAGAGCCACTATAAATAACTGTGGCTGGCCCAGGGTGGGACGCCTTCTCTGTGGGTCCAAGCTGGGGGGACTCTGCCTGGTGATGAACATGGGGCATAGAGGGGCCATGAAGACAACTGGCCTCTTCTCCTTATGGTCACTGCAGCTTGTGGGAGGTGTGCTTAAAGCACTAAGGATCTTTGCCCCTTCCCCAGTCCAAGGGTAACAATAGCAGTGCCATTGCAGTGGTACTGGCAGAGGGGCTTTCGGTTGTCTCTGAGAGTTCTACCTCAGAGAAATGCAGAGTCACTGCTAACAGAAATGTTCAGCGAGAGGGTAGAGTGGCTGCATTGCTGCCTGAGTCAGGATCTCTGCTTGGTGAAGAGCCAGGGGTTGATGGTTCTCAGAGAGAAGAGACAGAGCTCCTCTCCATATAGTGACTGTGGCATGCTGGAAGTGCAAGGGAAGCCCTTACACTTGCAAGTGGTTCAGCAGGAGCAGAACCATTGCTATGTTAGTGGCAGAGAGGCTGTTGATTGCCTCTGGGGGCCCCTTCCCAGGGAATCACAGAGCTATTACCAGTGGGTAAGCTCAGCCAGGGGTGAGAGAACTGTTCTGTGGTCCCAAGTTGGGACCTCTGCATGGTGAAGAGTTGGGTATGGAAGCATACAGGGAAGAGAGATTGGACTCCTCTCTGTATGGCAGCTGCAGTGTGGTGGAGGTTCCAGCATAGCAACTAGGCCTTTTGCTCCTTCTCCAGTCCAAGGGTGGTTAAGGAAGTACTATAGCAGCTGCAATGGGAGAGGGGCTATGGGTTGTCTGTGTGATTACCTCCTCAGAGAAATGCAGAGCCATCTCTGACTAAAGTGTTCGGGTAAGGGCAGGGTAGTTGTGCTAGAGTCCTAGATCAGAAAGCCCTGACCAGTGAAGAGAAGTGGGAACAGAGACCCCATGTGGAAAACTGTCTGGCCAGTTTTCCATGGGACAGCTTTGCTGTGCTGGGGAATCTGTGCCAATTCCTAATCACCGTGCTCCATCCAGGGCCTGAGGGCAACAATGGTGAGGGTTGTAGGACAGCAAGAATGGCCACCTGCCTCTCTGGGAACTCTGTCCCAGGGAAGTTCAGAGCTGCTACCAGCCTGAGAGCCTAGTCTAGGGGTGGCTGGAGTCCTAGTTTGGGAGGCTCTGCCCAGTGAGGACAAGTAGAAATGGGGACCTGCATTGAAAACAGTCTGGTCACTTTTCTGTGGGGTGGCTTCACTGTGCTAGGGATCCACCCCAATCCCTAATTACCATGCTCACTCCTGAGCCTGAGGGCAACAGTGGTGAGGGGTATGCCAGAGCAAAAATAGCAGCCTGCCACTCCCTCTGGGAACTCTGTCTCAAAGAAGTTCAGAGCTGCTACCAGTTTGAGAGCGCAGGTGAGGCAGGAGTGGGCACACTATGGTCCCAGTCAAGAGGGCTTTTTCCCAGGAGGGCCAGTAGAGGCACACTCTGCAGTCTGTCATGGCTCAGACCCCAGGATTTGGCTCCTTTCTTCAGGGTATGCAAGGGAGTCTGACCTCTCCCATAGCTGGAGCTACTAATACTGGGATGTCTGGGGATCCAAGGCACCTCGGACTCCATGTGTGCCTGAGTGGTGGCCTTGCCCAGAATCCATGTAGCTCTCCATGTCAGTCTGGAGGCTTTGGTGTGGGGACTCATGCGGGAATCTCCTGAGCCCAGGGTTGCAAAGCTCCATGGCAGAAGTGTGGGTCCCTGGGGACTCTCACTCACTTATCATTTCCCTATTATAGAGGGACCTACCCTGGCTTTGTGCCACTCCTGGGTGTGCAGTTGTCCTGTCTTGCTCCTCTGTCTTCTCCACGAGTCGAATTATTTCCTTGATTAATCCCAATGAGTCCACTTGGACGTTCCAGTAGAAGAGGTTGTATTTACTCACAATTGTTTCTTCTCTCAGTGAGAACAGTGCACACTAGTTGCTTCTAGTCAGCCATCTTGGCTCCTCTCAAGTGCTTTTTTTCTTTTCCTTTCTCTGTCTTGTCTTCTGTGAATTCTATAATGTGCATATTGGTATGCTTGATAGTGTCCCATAAGTCCCTTTGTGTCTTCTCATTTTTCATTCTTTTTTCTTTCTTCTCCTCAGTCTGGATAATTTTATTTTACCTATCTTTAAGTGCACCTATTCTTCAGAAGTTAAATCTCTGCTTAACCCTTCTAGTGATTTTTTCATTTTGTTTGTTGTACTTTTTAGCTCCAAAATTTATAGTTGGTTTCTTTTTATAATTTATATCTCTTCATTTGATATTTCCTACTTGTTCACACATTATTCTTCTGATTTCCTTTTTTTTTGTCCATGGTTCCCTTCACTTCTTTGAGCATATTTAATATTTAAGATATTAAAGTATTTGTCTCGTAAGTTCAACGTAAGAACATCCTTGAAAATAACTTTTCTCATTTTATCTTTTTAAGTAAGTAGGCTATAACTTTCTCTTTTTATTTTTGTTGATTTGGTTGTTGTTGTTTAGAAATGTACCTTCTGACTATTTTAATGTATTAATAGTATTAATAGTAATAATATATTAATAGTAACTCTAGAAATCAGATTTTTCTCCCTCTACAGGATTGTTCTTTTCTTATTGAAGGTTGCAGTCATTCATTTGTTTATTACGTTTCCAAACTATTTTTGTAAAGACTATTCCTTTTTTTCCTCTGCGGTCACTGAAGTCTCTCTTCTGTTATCTGTGCAGTCAACCTGTCACCTAAGATATTTCCTTGAATGCTTTGACTCAAGGGAAGAAGAAAGGTGTCTGACTCTAAATTCTTTCAACAGATGCTTCTAGGGAAGTAGCTTACTCTGAGGGTGTTGAAACAAAGTCCAGCTTCTGTGTAGGTTTCTCAGTGAACCACCAGGCAGATACAAACCTAAACCTCCAATTATTGGAGGACAAGGTTTTCATTGTTCACCTTGACACAGGCAGACTACATCAGGAACTTTGGCCACTGTTTCCATGGCCATTTGCCCTGGGGCCGGGAGCTGGTTGTTGCAACACAAAATGCTGAAATTCACCCATATTCACCAGCCCCTTTCTTTCATCAAACACTCTTGTTGACGTGTCAAGTTTTCAACTAAACTTGAGGTCTAAAATAGTTGATTCTCACAGTCTTGAGAGCTTAGTAGTTGTTTTGGTGGAGGGACTGATTCCTGAGCTGCCTACTCTGATATCTTTTGTGTCATCACTCCTAGAAATCCTAACAAATTTGATCATATATTATCTTTCTGATAACAATAAAAATCCACATACCTGGTTGTACATAAATTCCTTTAATTTAGGTCAGATGTTTTATGAAAATAGTTAATCCTTGGGTGGCTTTTCATTTTTTGCCATAAGTATTATCTCACCTTTATTTTTCCCTTTTAACATAGTCAAATATTAAACTCTGCTTCTGTAACACGTGCTCCAAAGAAACTTTAAATATTCTGGGAAGGAAGAAAAATCTTTAATCTGATGGTTCAACCTCATTTCTTTTTTATATCACCTCTACAAGTACCCAGCAATCTTCTATTTAAACATCTCAGGGCTTGGAGTTTATATTATTATCAACATTATTCCATTCCATATTTTAGAGCCTTTGATTGTTGTAATGATCTACTCTGTATGAAGTTGACACTTTCCCCCTACTACTTTGGTACTAGTTTATTTATGAAGTAATCACAAAATAAACCTGAACTTCTACCACATAACAGAAATGGATATTTGTAAATGGTTGTTCTCTGGGTTGTCTGAACTAAGTGTTCTTAGTCTTTTCCATTTTTTTTTTTCACATAAACAAAGTTTTAATCAAACTGCTCAGGTAATAGCTTATTTATGGACATTTTCATCCTGGGAAAATTATTCCTAAAACAGAAACTCAGTACTCCAAAAACATCTGACAAGCTTCAGATTGATCATTCCAGAATCTACTAAAAAGAAATAATTACAATCCGTCTTTATTTTCTTCATGAACTCACTGTGGCCTCTTCCATTTAGATACTAATAAGCCCATTACAAAATGGGTTTTGTAATTAGTATACAAAACCATTTTGTAACGCGTTTATTAGTATCTAGTTCTTTAGATAGATAGATAGATAGATATAACAGAAACTTTAGAAATAGAATAAAATGGATTCTTACACTACTCTAATAATACTATTATGATTTTTCAATGTTTCTTCTTGTGCTGTATTGTGTAAGTATAATATCTTAAGGGTTTTAAAGTTTTAGTGATGAACTCAGGAAGAAAAGAATCTATATTCTCACCATTATAACATAATTAGCATTTAGAGTAAAATTAATACAAATTTTGGGCTAAATGTTTTTTTTTTTAAAGCATTTTTAATGCAATTAGCATATATGCAATTTCATATACCACTTTTTAATATTATATGAAAATTCACTTATGTGATTACATGGTATTTTAACTATCATTTTCAGATTTTGTTACAATTTCCCTGAAGGTGCTGTATTTAATCTTGATGTAATATTTTTATACATCTTTATATTTAAAATTTTGTATTAATTTAGGTTTACTTATATAAGTTAGAATATTGAAAAGAATGGGCTAAACACCATGAATTTTGAAATCAGGTAGATATTGCTATCTTCCAAAAACAAGTTACATAAACTCACATTGCTGTAAGAAATTTATGCCTACTTCACTTTGTACTTTTTAACATCATTTTTCATCGTCTTTTATTAGGTTGGTGCAAAAATAATTGCAGTTTTTTTCTGCAAGGAATGGCAAAAACCACAATCACTTTTGCACCAACCTAACAGTTTGATAAGTCACAAAGTCATTTATTTTTTACTTTGCAGTTCTCTAATTACAGTTGATTTAAGTTTTTAACTCTCCATGTTTGTTACTATTGTCTTTCTTCTTCTATGAATTACCTATTTATGCTATTTGTCAGTTTATTGATATTTTATCTTTTCATCTACCTTGAGAATATTTTTGAAAGTAATATTAACTTTAATTTTCACTCCAAATCTTTTAAATCTTGAGTTGCTTCATTTTCTTTTCATTTACAGAAGTTCAAATATCTATGTATGTCTACATTTTCTATTTATTCTGTTATTTTATGCTTAAATTGTTCCTCCCAAATGTTCCATACCATTTTTTCTAGCCTGTCTATGGATTGCTATTTTGCATTTATTTAATTACCTTCAAATTTACTTTGCAATTTTAATGAGATTCTGTTCTTATTTTTCAATGACACTGAATATTTATTTATAACAGTTGTGTTGACATCCTTTGTCCTCATCTCTTTCTTCCTGGATAACAGGAAACCATCTCTCCATTCATTGAAGGTCTGAGTCTCACAGTGTTCTTAGGTCTACATGATACCATTCTTTCAACTTTGCCAACTAGTCTTCAAGGGCAAGACCCCTGAAAGATACTGCTAAAGTCTCTGACAAAATACTTTCAGTTCTATCAAACAAATTTTCTTTCATGGGAAATATGAGTACTTTCTGGAGAGCTGGATCATGCAATAACTGTGAATTTGGTGGTGATTATTGTGTTTGTTTTTTGTTTCACACTCAGGCTTTGTTTCTTAGTCTCTTAATTTTCCCAAACAGTTATTTCTGTCATGATGTTTATCCTTTCCCCATCAGTTATTTATTGGCTATTAAACGTGTGTGTTTACTTGTAAACCTGGTTCAACGTGTGAGGCTGAAATCAAATTCTGTCTAACTAGGCTTCTGAGCCTGTGAAAATCAGGAGATCTACTTAATGGTGAGAAATAAAAGACATATCTTAACTGTATCAATCAGGTTATTTTTAACTGAATTTTAATTCTAATTTTGCCCAAATACCCAATAAAATAGTCTTAAAAGACCCCAAATTAGACCTAAAATTTTCATCTTACTCTCAAAACAAAGTATTTTCAACTTGTATATTTAAGTAACTAATCACAGTATAGTTAAGGAAAATGAATAAAATCTTGATCTCTCGAATGAAAAAGATCTAGGTTTGAATCTTCTCTCTCTCACTTACCAGTTCTGTGACTCTGGGCTAAGAGACTTAACTTTTCCAGATTTGAGTAATAACTTACATTTAATTTACTCTGAGGATTAAAGGGAGAAGATTCTTTAAGTTCTTAGCAAGGTAACTGGTGTCTTATAAACATCCTGCTTAGTCTTGGGTATTATTATTTCATCTATTAACATACATATAATATGCATAACGCAATATAACAATTTTCAAATTTGTTGAAATAGGCAGTTGGGAAGTGGGAGTTTGTATGCTAAGGCAAACCTTGACATAGTAACGAAAAATATCGGAAATCATAGGTCTAGTAATTTAAGCCTCTAAATATATTTCTAAACAACAATCTGTTATATTTAGGAAAAATAACTATTTCCATAAAAATCCTACTAAATAGGTAATAATTTCCCCCATTTAACAGATGAGTAAATTGATGTTCATAGAATTTAGTTTGTTAAGTTTATTCAGCTGAGAAATAGCTAAATGGAAGTTTAAATCCAATTTTATCAAATCACTTTTACTAACTAGCTCTAGCTTTTGAATAGTTTTTATTGAAGAAGCAATTTATATAACGTCAATAATTTTTATTTAAAAGTATTCTAAGTAAATCAAGAGCAATTCATAATATCTTCCCATGTATGAAGTTAGATTCTATGGCAGAAATATAGTACTTTTTAAATGTTATAATTTAAATAATAGGCTACTTCAGGCCCCTATAAGACACCCATAATTTAAGTATTAGGTTACCTCAGCATCCTATAAAACACAGTACTGTTTCAATAAAAAGTGTGTCTACTATCCATATTGAGGATGGAAAGAAGTTATTATCTTTTGTTGCAGAGACAAGGGAGGTGAATCCCACTCATTATTTATGCTGTTGATTCGCTTTCCTATAATATTCTCAGCTTTTACCCAGTGAAAATGCTTATTTCCTAGCCTAGAGGCCAACAGGGTAGGGAGTAAAGCAAGGATTTAACTGAATGTGGGAGGTTAGCGTTCCTGAACGGGAGAGAACTGAAGTTCTTCGGAAGAAATGGTCCATCCCCTCCATCAGTTGTGGTAAGCGGAGACTACAACAAACTCAGCAGCCATCCTGTATTAGTCAGGGTTCTCTGGAGGAACAGAACTCATAGGATATATGTATATATGAAAGGGAGTTTATTAGGGAGAATTGGCTCCCATGAGCACAAAGTGAAATCCCATGATAGGGATAGGCTGTCTGCAAGCAGGGGAACAAAGAAGCCATTGGCTCAGTCCAAGTCCAAAAGCCTCAAAAGCAGTAAAGCTAACAGTGAGAGCCCCCAGCAATCCACTGTTGTAAGTCCAAGAGTGCAAAGGCCAAAGAAATTATAGTCTGATGTCCGAGGGCAGGAAGCATCAAGCACGGGAGAAAGATGGAAGTCACAAGACTCAGTAAGCCAGCTTATCCTCTTCTTCCGCCTGCTTTGTTCTAGCCATGCTGGCAGCCAACTGGATGGCGCCCACCCATAATGAGGGTGGGTCTTCCTCTCCCCGTCCACCTACTCAAATGTCAGTCTCCTCTGGCAACACTCTCACAGACACACCCAGAAACCTTACCAGCTATCTAGGCATCCTTCCATCCAATTCAATTAACACCTAATATTAACCATCACATATCTCAACCCTCTTTTCCTGCCCATCATTTACTACATCAGCTAAAAATTCAATATACTGTCTTTCCCAGTACATTTTTTAGCTAGGGTATCCATGATGAAGCCCAGTGAGATATAAAAAGAGCTCTGCTGGAGGATTTTATTAAGGATTTTTCTTTTCCTTGATAAGCAAGAAGAAAAATAAACATGAAAAAAAAAAAAAAAAAAAAAAACTTGCTTGCTGTCTTTGGGCATGATCACGTGAGAATATGGTCATGCATCAACAGGATGCTTGTTGCTTTGAAAAGACACCTTGTGACTATGGGAGAAGGTCCAAAAGAACACCAGTGACATGAACAAAGCACACGGTATTGTTGAACTGCTAAGCACCCTGCCTCCAGATTCTTCCTTATGTGAGCCGTCTTTATTGTGAAAGCAAGTACTAGATTTTTTTTCTTGTTTGCATTTGAAAACACCTTAAGTGAAGCAGGAATCTCCTGGAGATTCTTCATTTTCTTAGCACAGTTTTTATTTTTTTACTTATTATTATTAGAGATTCAGGGTTACATGTGAAGGTTTGTTACATGGTTGTACGGTGGAATGGTGAAGTTTGGGCTTCTAGTATATCACCCAGATAGTGAACATTGTACTCAATAGGTAATTTTTCAAAGTTCAGCCCCCCAACCATCCCATTTTTGGAGTTCCTAGTATGTATTATTTTCACCTTTATGTCCGTAAGTACCCACTTTTTAGCTCACACTTATAAGTGAGTACCTGTGGCATTTGATTTTCTGTTTCTGAGGCACTGTTTTTCTTATCAGACCCTTTCCCCATTCTAATTGATCTGGCTGCTTCCCTTTACACTACCCCAAATCAATTGCTGTGATAGTAGAATGTTTCCACATCAGCTCAGTAAAAAACTGTTAGATAATATATATTTTCCTTTCAAACTCCCCTGCCCTTGGACTAAAGGAGAGATGTGAGAGATGTATCATCTTCCAAAAGCGCTATTGTTTACCAACTCTGGAAATCAGAACTTTCCTCATAATTGAGAGCTGGATGGAATTCATCCATTGTGGAATTCATCAATTCCACATATCTCTCTGTAGCAATACATAAATGCAATGTCAATATATGTATTTTGGGGTGTAGTGGTAGGCATTTTACTCAGGAACTAGAAACTTTACCCTAGTTCAATAGTTGTCAAACACACAAAAAAAGAATTAACTAGGTAAGACGTCTTCCCATGCTATGAAATGATAAAAACTTATTAACTACTAAACAGATAACTCATGTATGAATGTATATGTATTCAACATGTATTTAGTATACATAAAGCAAAGTACATATTCTATGAAGAGAGGATTAGTTCCAGATCGAGTTCATGATAAAAGTGACCATACCATATTCTAGAATGTAAAGGTATTATAAAATTTCAGGTAAAATAATTTGAAGGTACCTTACCTATGAGCATTTTGCTATTTAATCAGTTCACGGCATTATTACAAAGTATACACAAGCACATCTTTTGACTTTTCTCTCTCGTTTTTTGTTGATACACAAGGATATGGGAGGATTTTTATTCACCAAAATCATTCTTTGATCAGTTAACAGAGGGATTAGGTTATGCTTCCTAAAGAGAGCCATGTCATAAAAGTTTTGTGCCAGGGGTGTGGTCTTGGGTACAGTGGTGGTATTTATAAAAGTGTCAGGGGAACTGCTCCCAGAGAGAGAATGTGGTGTTTGAGACAGTCAGATGTCTGTGCTGTTGCTGAACTTGGTGTAAAACCCTCCCCCTCTCTTGTCTCCCTGGCACACAAAAATATAAAGTAGAAATAAAAGATCATCATGGCTGACATGATGTGATGAACTGCTTGTAACAGGCATAGGAGAAGATGCAGGGACAGAACCCATCTGGCCAGTTTGGAACACTTTCTACATGGCAGAATCACTTGGAATCCAAATAAAGAAGGGTTTGTGTACTGTGGGAAGAAGAGGAGAAGCCTAAAGGAAGCAGATTATTGAAAGGTCACAGTCACATCTAAATACGTGCAACATTTGCAGGTTAGAGCTTGAAAAAATACAAGCTAGAATCAGGCCGAGTTCAGGGTAACAGAAGTAGCTGCACAGATATATGACCTGTTTTGTTTTGTTTTGTTTTTCACTACAGCATAAAAACAGAAGAAGGAACTATTGCACTTGAAGTAGGTATCCTGGTCTATTCCAATGGGAATATAATTCTCAGAGTAAAAGAGGGCATATTTTATTTAAAATTGACAACTAAGAAGAGTTATTATTGAATATATACAAAAATATAAGAACAAAAGTAAAAATAAACACTTTCTAACAGATAATAAAGACACATCAAGAAAACACAGCCATGAAAAGATGAATGGCAGAGCCACATATTTTAAAACAAGGTAAAATAAACAAATGATAAAAGATTTTTTTTAAAGGTATAAATCTAAATTAGATAACAATGATATAGTTAGGCAATGGGTAAATAATATAAAGATGATATGATGACAGAATGTAGAAAAGAATTATGTGGTGCATAATGATGTTCTGGTCAACGGCAGACCACATGTATGACAACGGTCACATAAGATTATCATACAGATGAAAAATTCCTTTCACCCAGTGATGTCCTAGCCATGGTAACTTTGTAGGGAAATGTATTACTAAGTGTCTGTTGTGATGCTGGTGTAAACAATCATATTCTGCTGCCTGTTGTATGAGTATAGCATATCCAGAGATTCAACTTCTTCCTCATTTACTCTTGGGAAGGTGTATGTGTCCAGGAATTTATCAATTTCTTCTACATATCCTAGTTTATTTGCATAGAGGTGTTTATAGTATTCTCTGATGGTAATTAATAGCCTACCAACCAAAAAAACGTCCAGAAACAGATGGATTCAAAGCTGAATTCTATCAGAGGTGCAAAGAGGAGCTGGTACTATTCCTTCTGAAACTATTCCAATCAACAGAAAAAGAGGGAATCCTCCCTAACTCGTTTTATGAGGCCAGCATCATCCTGATACTAAAGCCTGGCAGAGACACACAAACAAAGAGAATGTTAGACCAATATCCCTGATGAACAAAATCCTCAATAAAATACTGGTAAACCGAATCAAGCAGCACATCAAAAAGCTTATTCACCACAATGAAGTAGGTTTTATCCCTAGGATGCAAAGCTGTCTCAACATATGCAAATCAATAAACGTAATCCATCACATAAGCAGATCCAACAACAAAAAACACATGATTATCTCAATCGATGCAGAAAAGGCCTTCGACAAAATTCAACAGCCTCTCATGCTAAAAACTCTCAACAAACTAGGTATTGATGGAACGTATCTCAAAATAATAAGAGCTACTTATGACAAACCCACAGCTAATATCATACTGAATGGGCAAAAACTGGAAGCATTCCCCTTGAAAACTGGCACAAAACAAGGATGCCCTCTCGCACCACTCCTATTCAACACGCTGTTGGCAGTTCTGGCCAGGGCAATCAGGCAAGAGAAAGAAATCAAGGGTATTCAATTAGGAAAATAGGAAGTCAAATTGTCCCTGTTTGCAGATGACATGATTGTATATTTAGAAAATCCCACTGTCTCAGCCCAAAACCTCCTTAAGCTGATGAACAACTTCAGCAAAGTCTCAGGATACAAAATCGATGTGCAAGAGTCACACGCAGTCCTATACACCAACAACAGACAAACAGCCAAATCATGAGTGAACTCCCATTCACAATTGCTACAGAGGGAATAAAATACCTAGGAGTCCAACTAACAAAGGATGTGAAGGACCTCTTCAAGAAGAATTACAAACCACTGCATAACAAAATAAAAGAGGACACAAACAAATGGAAGAACATTCCATGCTCATGGATAGGAAGAATCAGTATCATGAAAATGGTCACACTACCCAAGGTAATTTATAGATCCAAGGCCATCCCCATCAAGCTACCAGTGACTTTCTTCACAGAATTGGAAAAAACTACTTTAAAGTTCCTATGGAACCAAAAAACAGCCTGCATTGCTAAGACGATCCTAAGGAAAAAGAACGAAGCTGGAGGCATCATGCTAACTGACTTCAAACTATACTACAAGGCTACAGTAACCAAAACAGCATGGTACTGGTACCAAAACAGATATATAGACCAATGGAACAGAACAGAGGCCTCAGAAATAAAACCACACATCTACAACCATCTGATCTTTGACAAACCTGGCAAAAAGAAGCAATGGGGAAAGGATTCCCTATTTAATAAATGGTTCTGGGAACACTGACTAGTCATATGTAGAAAGCTGAAACTGGATCCCTTCCTTACACCTTATACAAAAATTAACTCAAGATGGATTAAAGACTTAAATGTTAGACCTACAACCATAAAAACCCTAGAGGAAATCCTAGGCAATACCATTCAGGACATAGGCATGGGCAAGGACTTCATGACTAAAACACCAAAAGCAATGGCAACAAAAGCCAAAATTGACAAATAGGATCTAATTCAACTAAAGGGCTTCTGCACAGCAAAAGAAACCACCATCAGAGTGAACAGGCAACCTGCAGAATGGGAGAAAATGTTTGCAATCTACCCATCTGATAAAGAGCTAATATCCAGAATCTATAAAGAACTCAAACAAATTTACAAGAAAAAAACAAACAAACCCATCAAAAAGTGGGCAAAGGATATGAACAGACACTTCTCAAAAGAAGACATTTATTCAGCTAACAGACACATGAAAAAATGCGCATCATCACTAACCATCAGAGAAATGCAAATCAAAACCACAATGTGATACCATCTCATGCCAGTTAGAATGGTGATCATCAAAAAGTCAGGAAACAACAGATGATGGAGAAGATGTGGAGAAATAGAGAACACTTTTACACTGTTGGTGGGAGTGTAAATTACTTCAACCATTGTGGAAGACAACGTGGCAATTCCTCAAGGATCTAGAACTAGAAATACCATTTGACTCAGTGACTCCATTACTGGGTAGATACCCAGAGGATTATAAACCATGCTACTATAAAGACACATGCATACATATGTTTATTGTGGCACTATTAAGAATAGCAAAGACTTGGAGCCAACCCAAATATCCATTAATGATAGACTGGATTAAGAAAATCTGGCACATATACACCATGGAGTACTATGCAGCCATAAAAAAGGATGAGTTCATGCCCTTTGCAGGGACATGGATGAAGCTGGAAACCATCATTCTGAGCAAACTATCACAAGGACAGAAAACCAAACACTGCATGTTCTCACTCATAGGTGGGAATTGAACTATGAGAACACAGGACACAGGGCGGGGAACATCACACACTGGGGCCTGTCATGGGGTAGGGGGCGGGGGAGGGGTAGCATTAGGAAATATACTTAATGTAAATGACAAGTAGATGGGTGTAGCAAATCAACATGGCACATGGATACGTATGTATCAAACCTACACGTTGTGCACATGTACCTTAGAACTTAAAGTATAATAAAAATTAAAAATAAATAAATAAATAAATATCTCCAATACTAGGATGGAATACATATGGATGGCATGTACTAGATTGTCCTACATTTTATGTTTATTTGGATTTGCTTTTACTTGTAAAATTATTCTTTTCTGAATAAACTGCATACAATTCAAAAAAATAAAATAAAACTATAGTATAACCAACTATGTACAACACAGAATACTTGATAATGTCAATAAAAAACTGTTGCTGGTTTATGCATTTAACATATTGTACTTTTAATTATTTTAAAAGGTACTGTATTTATATAAAAAAGAATTGTACAAGAGTCTCAGGCAAGGCCTTCAGGAGGTATTCCAGAAGAAGGCATTGTTATCACAGGAGATGACACCTCCATGTGTTACTGTCCCTGAAGATCCTCCAGTGGAAGAAGATGTGGAGGTGGAAAACAGTAATATTGATGATCCTGACTCTTTGAAGTCCTAGGTTAATGTGTGTGTTGTACCTTAGTTTTCAACTAAAAATTTTAAGAAGTAAAAAATATTAAAAATAAAAAGCTTATAGAATAAGGCTACAAAGGAAATATTTTTGTACAGCCATAGATGTATTTAAGCTGCATTATTATAAAATAGTCAACAAATTAAAATTTAAACCTTTATAAAGTGAAAAAGTTACAGTAAGCTAAGATTAATTTATTACTGGAGAAAGTAATTTTTTAATAATAAATTTAGTGTAGCCGGGGTTTACCATGCTTATTGTCTATAATTGAATACAGTAATGTTCTAGGCTTTCACATTCACTCATCTCACTCACTCACTGACACACACAAACCAACTTCCAATCCTGTAGACTCTATTCATGGTAATTGCCCTATACAGGTATACCACTTTTTAAAATCCTTTATACCATATTTTACTGTACTTTTAAATTTAGATGTACAAATACTTACCATTGGGTTACAATTGCCTGTAGTATTCAGTACAGTAACATGTTGTACAGGTTTGTAGCTCAGAAGCAATAGGCTATACCACCTAGGTTTGTGTTAATACACTCTATGATGTTCCCACTATCACAGAGTCACCTAAGGACACATTTATAAGCATATATCCCAGTGGTTAAGTGACATATGACTATATACATAAAAATTCTGGTCTTGATCTCATAAGTGTTTCTCTTTCATAGCCTAGTAATTTTATATTTTTATCCTCTTTTAATATTTTTTAAAATGTTTAATGTTTGTGGGTATGTAGTGTGTGTGTGTGTGTGTATATATATATTTATGGGGTACATGAGAAGTTTTGATAGATACAGGCATGCAATGCACAATAATCATATCATGGAAAATGGGGTATTCATGCCCTCAAGTATTTATCCTTTGTGTTACAAACACTCCAATTATACTCTGTTATTTTAAAATGTAAAATTACTATTGACTATAGTCACCTTGTTGTGGATATCAAATACTAGGCCTTATTCACTCATTATATATATTTTTGGTACCCGTTAACCATCCCCATCTCTCCCCTAAATCCCCACTACACTTCCCCACCGCTAGTAACCATCCTTCTACTCTGTTTCATGGGTTCAATTGTTTCGATCTTTAGATCTTGCAAGTAAATGAGAACATGCAATGTTTGTCTTTACGTGCCTGGTTTCTTTCACTTAACGTGACCTCCAGTTCCATCCATGTTGTTGCAAATGATTTAATCTTTTTGTTTGTTTGTTTGTTTGAGACGGAGTCTCACTCTGTCGCCCAGGCTGGAGAGCAGTGGGGCGATCTCAGCTCACTGCAACCTCTGCCACCCAGGTTCAAGTGATTCTCCTGCCTCAGCCTCCTGAGTAGCTGGGATTACAGGCACATCCCATAATGCCCAGCTAATTTTTGTGTTTTGCTAGAGATGGGGTTTAGCCATGTTGGCCAGGCTGGTTACAAACTCCTGATCTCAGGTGATCCCTCCGCCTCAGCCTCCCAAAGTGCTGGGGTACAGGTATGAGCCACTGCACTGGGCCAGAATCTTATTCTTTTTAATGGCTGAATAGTACTCCACTTTGTGTAAGTACCACATACTCCTTATCCATTCATTTTTCTGATGGGCACTTAGGTTGCTTCCAAATCTTAGCTATCATGAACAGAGCTGCAACAAACATGGAGTGTAGATATTTATTTGATATACTGATTTCCTTTCTTTTGGGTATACACCGAGCAGTAGGATTGCTAGATTGTATGAAAGCCCTATTTTTAGTTTTTTAGAAACCTCCAAACTGTTCTCCATAGTGAATGTACTAATTTATCTTACTAACAACACTGTATGAGGGTTCCCATTTCTCTACATCTTCTCTAGCATTTGTTATTGCTTGTGTTATGGATATAAGCCATTTTAACTGGGGCGAGATTATATCTCATTTTAGTTTTGATTTGCATTTATCAGATGATCAGTGATGAACACCTTTTCATATGCGTGAATGTCATTTGTGTGTCTTTTGAGAAGCATGTATTCAAAATCTTTTGCCCATTTTTAAAACAGGTTATTAGATTTTTTTTCCCCAAAGAGTCGGTTGTGCTCCTTATATATTCTGGTTATTAATCTCTTAACAGACAGGTAGTTTGCAAATATTTTCTCCCATTCTGTAGGTTGCCTCTTCGCTTTGCTGATTGTTTCCTTTGACATGCAGAAGCTTTTTAACTTGATGTGATCCCACTTGTCTATTTTTGCTTTAGTTGCCTGTGCTTGTAGTGTATTACTCAAGAATCTTTGACCAGACCAATGTCCTGGAGAGTTTCCTCAATGTTTCATTGCAGTTGTTTCATTGTTTGAGGTCCTAATTTAAGTCTTTAATTCATTTTGATTTTTGTATATGGTGAGAGATAGGGATCTAGTTTCATTTTTCTGCATATGGATATTGAGTTTTCCCAGCATCATTTATTGACGAGACTCTCTCTTCTCCAGGTTATATTCTTGGCCCCTTTGTTGAAAAGGAATTCACTGTAGGTGTGGATTTTTTTCTGGGATTTCTATTCTGTTCCATTAATTTGTGTATCTGTTTTTATGCCAACACCATGTCATTTTGGTTACTATAGCTCTGTAGTATAATTTGAAGTCAGATAATTTGATTCCTCCAGTTTTGCTCTTTTTGCTTAGGATATGTTTGGCTTTTCCGAGTTGTTTGTGGTCTCATATACATTTTAGAATTTTTTTTCTATTTCTGTGAAGAATGTCATGTCATTGGTATTTTCTTTTTCTTTTTTTTCCTTTTTGAGTTAGAGTCTCACTGTGTCCCCCAGGCTGTAGTGCAGTGGCACAATCTTGGCTCACTGCAAGCTCCACTTCCCAGGTTCACGTCATTCTCCTGCCTCAGACTTCCGAGTAGCTGGGACTACAGGAGCCTGCCACCATGCCTGGCTAATTTTTTGTATTTTTAGTAGAGATGGGGTTTCACCATGTTAGCCAGGATGGTCTCAATCTCATGACCTCGTGATCTGCCTGCCTCGGCCTCCCAAAGTGCTGGGATTAAGGTGTGAACCACCGCACGCAGCCATGTCATTGGCATTTTCATAAGGATTGCAGTGAGTCTGTAGATTGCTTTAGGTAGGATGAACATATTAACAATATTGATTCTTCCAATCCAAGAACATAAAATGTCTTTTTTTTTTATGTCCTCTTCAATTTATTTCATAAATGTTTTATAGTTTTCATTATAGAGATCCTTCACTTCTTTGGCTTAGTTAATTTCTAGGTATTGAATTTTATCTGTGGCTAACTATAAATAAGATTAATTTTGTATTTCTTTTTCAGATTGTGCACTATTGCCATATAGAAATGCTATTGACTTTTGCATGTTGATTTTGTCTCCTGCAACTTTACTGAATTTGTTTATGAGTTCTAATAGTTTTGTGTGTGTGTGGAGTCTTTAGGTTTTTCCAAATATAAGATTATATCATCTGCAAACAAGGAACATTTGACATTTTCATTTCCAACTGGGTACCCTTTATGTCTTTCTCTTGTATGACTGCTCTAGCTAGGACTTTCAGTAGTAGCTTGAATAACAGTGGTGAAAGTGGGCATCCTTGCCATGTTCCAGGTCTTAGAGGACAGGATTTCAGTTTTCCCATATTCAATATGATACTAGCTGTGGGTCTGTTGTATATGGCTTTTATTATATTGAGCTGTGTTCCTTCTATACTCAGTTTTTTGGGGGATTTTTATTATGAAGGGATGTTGAATTTTATCAAATGTTTTTTTCAGCGTCAATTGAAATGAGCACATGGATTTTGGCCTTCCTTCTGTTGATATGATGTATCACATTGATTGATTTCTGTATGTTGAACCATTCTTGCATCTCTGGATAAATCCCACTTGAACATGATGAATGATCCTTTTAATGTATTGTTGAATTCAGTTTTCTAGTATTTTGTTGAGGAGTTTTACATCAATATATATTAGAGATGTTGGCCTGTAGTTTTCTTTTTTTGATGTGTCTTTGTCTGGTTTTGGTATTAGAGTAATACGGTCTTCGTAAAGTGAGTTTGGAAGTATTCCCTCATTTATTTTTTGGATTAGTTTGAGCGGGATTGGTATCAATTCTACTTTAAATATTTGGTAGAATTTAGTAGTAAAGTCCCTGGGCCCCAGGCTATTTTTTACTGGCTGACTTTTTGTTATGGCTTCAATCTCATTACTTGTTATTGGTGTGTTCAGGTTTTGGATTTCTTCCTGGTTCAATCTCGGTAGGTTGTATGTGTTTCAGAATTTCTCAATTTCTTCTAGATTTCCCAATTTATTGGCATATAGTTGCTCATACTAACCACTAACGATCCCTTCAATTTCTACAGTATCAATTGTTATGTGTTCTCTTTCATCTCTGATTTATTTAGATATTCTTTTATTCTTTTTCTGGCTAACAGGTTGTCAGTTTTGTTTAACTTTTCATAAAACTTTTTGTTTCATTGATCTTTTGTATTGTTTTCTTCATTTTGATTTATTTCTGCTCAAATTTTTATTATTTATTTTATTTTACTAATTGTGGGTTTGCTCTTTTCTAGTTCTTTAAGATGCATCATTAGGTTGTTAATTTGAAGTTTTTCTTCTTTTTTGATGTATCCACTTATATCTATAAAAGTCTCTCTTAGTACTGCTTTTACTGTATCCCATAGTTTTTGATATGTTGTGTTTACATTATTGTCTGTTTCCAGAAAATTTTCAATTTCCTTCTTAATTTCTGTATTGACCCACTGGTTATTCGGGAGCATATAGTTTAATTTCTATGTGTTTGTATAGTTTCCAAAGTTCTTCTTGTATTGATTCCTAGTTTTATTCCA
Source organism: Papio anubis (assembly GCF_008728515.1). Classification (NCBI taxonomy): domain Eukaryota; kingdom Metazoa; phylum Chordata; class Mammalia; order Primates; family Cercopithecidae; genus Papio; species Papio anubis. The sequence continues at coordinate 89,760,899 of NC_044979.1, read as the reverse complement.
TTGTGGTCAAATAATAGGCTTGATATTATTTTAATTTTTTGAGTGTTTTGAGAACTTGTTTTGTGACCTAGTATATACTCTATCCTTAAGCATGATCCAAGTGCTGAGGAAAAGAATGTGTATTCTGTAGCCATTGGGTGAAATCTTCTGTAAATATCTATTAGATCCATTTGATCTATAGTGCATATGAAGTCTGATATTTCTTTGCCGATTTTCTGTCTGGAAGATCTGTCCAATGCTGAAAGTGGGGTATTGGAAGTCTCCATCTATTATTGTATTAGGGTCTCTCTCTCTTTAGCTCTAATAGTATTTGCTTTACATATCTGCGTGCTCCAGTGTTGGGTGCATATATATTTAAAATTGTTATATCTTCTTGCTAAATTGACCCCTTCATAATTATATAGTGACCTTCTTTGTCTCATCTTACAGTTTTTGTCTTGAAATCTGTTTTGCCTGATGTGAGTATAGCTACTCTTGATCTTTTTTGGTTTCCATTGGCATGGAATATCTTTTTCCATCCCTTTATTTTTAGTCTATGTGTGTCTTTATAGGTGAAGTGTATTTCCTTTAGGCAATAGATCATTGGGTCTTGTTTTTTAATCCATTCAGGTAGTCTATGTCTTCTGAGAATTTAGTCCATATACATTAAATGTCATTATTGATAGGTCAGGACTTACTCCTGCCATTTTGCTATTTGTTTTCTGGTTGTTTTGTGATCCCTTCCTTCGTTCGTTCTTTCCTGTCTTACTTTTAGTGAGGTGATTTTCACTGGGGACATAATTTACTTTCATGCTTTTCACTTTTTGTGTATCCATTTTATGTTTTTTGCGTGGAGGTCACCATTAGGCTTTCACATACTATCTTATAACCAATTGTTTGAAGCTGATAACAATACTGTTTGCAGAAACAAAGAAGCAAAAAGAAAAATAATAAAACTCTATGCTTAAATTCATCCCCCAGATTTTTGCTTTTTGTTGTTACTATTTATATCTTTTTTTTTTTTTCTGAGACGGAGTCTCACTGTCTCCCAGGCTGTAGTGCAGTGACGCAATCCCAGCTCAGTACAAGCGCTGCCTCCCGGGTTCACGCCATTCTCCTGCCTCAGCCTCCCAAGTATCTGGGACTACAGGCACTTGCCACCACACCCAGCTAATTTTTTGTATTTTTAGTAGAGACGGGTTTCACCATGTTAGCCAGGATGGTCTCAATCTCCTGACCTCAAGATCCACCCGCCTCAGCCTCCCAAAGTGCTGGGATTACAGGCATGAGCCACCACGCCCGGCCTGTTGTTACTATTTATATCTTATTGTACTGTTTGTGTCTTGAAAAGTTGTTGTAGTTATTATTGCAGATTGGTTCATCATTTAGTCTTTGTACTTACCATAATAGTTTACACACCACAGTTACAGTGTTATAACATTCTATGTTTTTTTCTGTACTTACTATTACCCGTGAGTTTTGTACTTTCAGAAGGTTTATTAGTGCTCATTAACATCCTTTTCTTTCTGATTGAAATACTCCCTTTACCATTTCTTGTAGGATAGGTCTGGTGTTGATGAAATCCCTCAGTTTTTGTCTGGAAAAGTCTTAGTTCTCCTTCATGTTTGAAGGACATTTTCACCAGTTATCCTATTTTAGGGTAAAAGTTTTCTTTTCCTTCAGTACTTTAAAATATATCATACCACTCTCTCCTGGCCTGTAAGGTTGCCACTGAAATGTCTGCTGCCAGACATATTGGAGCTTCATTGTATACTATTTCTTTCTTTTCTATTGTTGTTTTTAGGATCCTTTCTTTATTCCTGACCTTTGGGAGTCTGATTATTAAATGCCTTGAGGTAGTCTTCTCAGGTTAAATCTACTTGGTTTTCTATAACCTTCTTGTACCTGGATGATATCTTTCTCTAGGTTTGGTAAGTTCTCTGTTATTATCCTTTTGAATTAACTTTCTACCCTTCCTCTCTCTCAACCTCCACTTTAAGGCCAATAACAATTAAATACGCCCTTTTGAGACTATTTTTAAGATCCTGTAGAAATGCTTTATTTTTTCTTATTATTTTATTCTTTTGTCTCCTCTGACAGTGTGTTTTCAAATAACCTGTGTTCATGCTATTTCTATCTTCTGCTTGATCAAGTCTGCTATAAAAAGACTCTGATGCATTCTTCAGTATGCAAGTTGCATTTTTCAGCTCCAGAATTTCTGCTTCTTTTAAATTATTTCAATCTCTCTGTTAAATTTATATAATAGAATTCTGTATTCCTTCTCTGTGTTACCTTGAATTTCTTTGAGTTTCCTCAACATAGCTGTTTTGAATTATCTGTCTGAAAGGTCACATATCTCTGTTTCTCTAGGATTGGTCCCTGCTTCCTTATTTAGTTCATTTGATGAGGTAGTATTCTCCTGGATTGTCTTGACACTTGTAGATGTCTGTGCCTGGGCACTGAAGAGTTAGCTATTTATTGTAGTCTTCAGAGCCTAGGCTTGTTTGTATTCAAAAGGACTTGAGTGTTGTGATCTAAGCTGTATCTGTTTTAGGAAAGACCCCAAATCCAGTAACTCTGTGGGTTTTACAGACTCATAGAGATACTACCTTGATGGTGTTGGACAAGATACAGAATAATTCTCTGAATTGCCAGGCAGGGACTCTTGTTCTCTTATCTTACTTTCTCCCAAACAAGTTGAGTCTCTCTGTCCCTTGTGAGCTACCTGAAGCTGGGGGCAGAGTGAAACAAACACCCCTGTGCACCACCCCTAGGACTGCGCCGAGTCTGACCTGAAGCCAGCACAACACACGGCACTGGAGTTCGACCAAGGCCTGCTATAACCACTTCCTGGCTACTGCCTGTGTTTGCTCAAGGTCCTGGTGCTCTATAATCAGCAGGTGGCAAAGCCAGACAGTCCTGTATCCTTCCCTTCAGGATGGTGAGTTCCCATCTGGGAGCCAGGGATTAGACTCAAAGCCTTAGAAGTCTAGCAGGTGTTCTATCATCCTGAAGCTGAACTAGCACTCAAACCACAGGTTGCAGTCTTTCTCACTCTTCCCGCCCCTTTCCAAAGGCATAGGAGCATCACTCCATGGCCACCACCACCTCAGATACATGGGGAATACTGCCAGACTACTGTTGATATTTCCTCAAGGCCCAGGGGCTCTTTGGTCAGCTTGTGGTGAATTCTGCCCGGCTTGGGACTCACCCTTTGGGGTAGTGGGGTCCCCTATGGCCCAGGGAAGGTCCAGAAATGTAATCCAAGAACCAAGTCCTAGAGCCTTTGGTGCTCTATCCCCTGTGGCTGAGCTGGTACTTGAAGCCTACAACTCCCAGAGTCTCACTCAAGGCCTAGGACATAGTACCTGGGTATCACTGCTGGTTATTGGGGGCTCAAGGGCTCTTCAGTTAGCAGGTAATTAATCTTGCCAGGACTGGGTCCTTCTGATAAAGACAGCAGTTTCCCTTACAGTCCAGGGTGTGTCTAGAAATGTCATTTAGGAGGTACAGCCTCGAAAGGGCACCTCATGACTCAGATCAGTACCCTATGCTGCTGTGGCTGAGCTGGTATCCAAGATGCAAGACAATGTCCTCCCCACTCTTCCACCTCCTCTCCTCAAGCAAAAAGAAAGGGTCTCCTTTGGATCCATGAGCTGTGTAGCTTGGAGTTAGGGGGGTGATAATGCCAGCATTCTCTTAGATGCCCCAGCTGATGTCTCAGTAGGTCATGTGTACCCCAGTTCACTTGCTCTGGGCTCAGTTCAGCACTAGACTTGCCTAAGAATTGTAGTTATTACGTCCTAAGTTGCCTTTCAATTTCATTGAGGGCCCCAGATCTTTTTAACCCATGGTGCTGAGGCTTGTGGGAACTAAAATTCTGAGCATTGGGATCAGTGATTCCTCTCTAGCTAGGGCTGGTTAAATGCTCCTTCTATGGGCAGGTGTCGGCTGAGTTTGCTGTGGTTTTGCTTTTTGTTATAACTAACGCAACACTGAGTTCCATGCCACACAATTACTGGCTCTCTCCCTCAGCACACAGAAACACTGCACTATGCGACTGCTGCCGAGGGATTGTGGAGGGGTGGGTTTGGCGACTGGAGACTGTTTTTCCTTCAGTGCCTCTTTCAGCAATATGAGAATAAAACTGGGTACTGTGAGTGCTCACCTAATTTTTGGTTCTTATGAAGGTTTTTTTTTTTTTTTTTTTTTTTTTTTTGGTGTGTGTAGATAGTTGTTAAATTGGTGTTCTTGTGGGGGGAATGATTGGTGGAGCCTTCTATTCCACCATCTTGCTCTGCCCACCAGTCCTATTCTACGTTTTTTAGAAATTAATAAACTTTAACATTTAGAGCAGTTTTAGTTACACAGCAACAGCAAGCAGAAAGAGTTTTCATGTACACCCAACCCTCACACATGCACAATTTCACCTACTATCATCCTGCATCCCAGTTGTACTTGTTATTACAATTGGTAACCTACACTGACAGGTCATTATCACTAAACTCTGTAGTTTATATTAGGGTTCACTCTTGCTTCTGTACATTCTAGGGTTTTGACAAATGTATAGTGATGTGTATCCACCACTGTAGTATCAAACAGCGTAATTTTACTGCTCTAAAAATCCTCTGTGATCTGCCTAATTATCCTTCTCTTATCACTTACCCCAAGAAACTAGTGATTTTTTTTTACAGTCTTTATAGTTTTGCCTTTTTCGGAATGTGATGTAGTTGGAATCATGCAGTCTGTAGAATTTTTAGATTGTCTTCTGTCACTTAGCAATAGGCATTTAACTTTTCTCCATGTCTTTCCATGGCTTGATTACTTTCTTTTTTGCACTGAAATATATTCTATTGTCTGAATGTACCAGAGTTCACCCACTTACCTGCTAAAGGACATGTTGGTTTCTTTCAAGTTCTGGCAATTATGAATAAAATCGTTATAAACATTTGTGTGCAGGTTTTTGTAGACATAAGTTTTAATTCATTTGGCTGAATACCAATAAGTGTGATTGCAGTATTTTATGGTAAGAGTATGTTTAGTTTTTACAGAAAATGCCAAACTGTCTTCCAAAGTGGCTGTACCATTTTGCATTCAAATCAACAATGAATGAGAGTTTCTGTTGCCCTAATCCTTGCCAGCATTTGGTGTTGTAAGTGTTTTGGATTTGGGCCATTCTAACAGTTGTGCAGTCATATCCCATTGTTGTTTTAAATTGCAATTGTCTAATGACATATTGAACATCTTTTCATATACTTAATTGCCACCTTTATATCTTCTTTGGTGAGGTGTCTGTGCAGGTCTCTGGCTCATTTTTTAAAAAATTTGGTTCTTAGTTTCCTTATTTTTTATTAGATTGATGCAGATGTGACTGTGCTTTTTGTCATTACTTTCAATGACAAAAACTGCAATCACATCTGCACCAACCTAATAAGAGTTCTTAATATATGTTAGATAATAGTACTTTATCAGATGCAAATTTTTTCCCCAGAATTTGGCTTCTCATTTTCTTGACATCATCTTTTACAGAAAATAAGTTTTTAATTTTAGTGGATTCAATCTTCTCAATAATTTTATTCATGGATCATGCCTTAACGTTATATCTAAAAAGTCATCTGCACACCCAAGTTCATCCAGGCTTTCTCCTATGTTATTTTCTAGAAGTTTTATAGTTTTGAGGGTTCAGTTTAGACCCATGATTTACTTTGACTTAACTTTGGTAAAAGATGTAAGGTGTATGCCTAGGTTTATATTATTGCATGTGGACGTCCAGGTTTTCTACCACCATTTGTGGAAAAAGACTATCTTCACTTCATTGTGATGCTTTGCTCCTTTGTTAAATATCAGCTGACCATATTTATGTGGGTCTATTTCCGGGCTCCCTATGCTGTTCCACTGATTTGTCTATTCACTTACCAATACCACACTGTCTTAATGAATAGCTTTATAGTAAGTCTCTAAGTAGGGTAGTGTCAGTTTCTGACTTTGTTATTCTCCAATATTAATGTAACTATTCTAAGTCTCATTAGAATTGGTTCGTTGATATCCACAGAATTGCTTGCTGGGATTTTGTTTTGTATTGAATCTCATAGATCAAACTGGAAATAACTGCCATCTTGACTATATGGTGTCTTCCAGTCCATGACCACAAATTATGCTTCCATTAATTGGTTCTTTTGTGATTTCTGTCATCTGAATTTTGTTTTCTTCATACAGATTGTGTACATATTTTTTTATACTTATAACTAATATTTTATTTTTGATGGATGCTAATGTAAATGATAATGTTTTTAATTGGAAATTCCACTTGTTCATTGCTGGTATATAGAGAAGTGATTGACTTTTGTATACTAACCTTGTATCCTGCAACCATTCTATAATAGCTTATTAGTTTCAGAAGATTGTTGTCATTTCTTTTGGGTTTTCTACATATATTATCATGTTGTCTGCAAAAAAATGAGTTTTATTTCTTCCTTCCCAGTCTGTATACATTTTATCTCATTTTCTTGCCTTATTGCACTAGCTGGGACACACAATACAATGTTGAAAAGCCATGGTGACACAAGGAACTCATTGCTTTGTTCCCGATTTTTGTGAGATAGCATCCAGTTTCTAAGCATTATATATGTCATAAATTTTATTTTTTTAGATGTTCTTTATCAAGTTGAGGGAGTTCTCCCTCTTTACCTAGTGTCCTGAGTGTTTTTTTTATCATTAATGAATGTTGACATTTGTCAACTATTTTTTCTGTATCTATTGATATAGTCATGTGATTTGTCTTCTTTTGTCTGTTGACATGATAGATTAAATTGATTTTCAAATGCTGAACTGGCCTTGCATACCTGGCATAAATCCCACTTGGTTTTGTCATGTATAATTTTTTTCATGTGCGTTTTTGTCTGGTTTTGATATTAGGGTAATGTTGATCTCAGAGACTGAATTCGGAAATACTCCCTCTGCTTCTATCTTCTGGAAGAGATTGTGTAGAATTGATACAATTCATTCCTTAAATGGTGTCAGTGAACTCATCTGGTCCTGATGCTGTTTTGGAAGATTATTATTGATTCAATTACCTTAATATATATAGGCCTTTATCCATTAAAGAAAGGCAGGTATAGGACTATTTATATTGTTGATTTCTTTTGGTGGGAGTTTTAGCAAATTGCATCTTTCAAATAATCGGTCCATTTCATCCATGTTAACTAATTTGTAGACAGAGGGTTGTTAATAACATTCCTTTATTTCCTTTTTAATGTCATTGGGATCTGTAGTGATGTCTTCTGTTTCATTTCTGACATTTGTAATTTGTGCCTTCTGTCTTTTTTTTCTTAACCTTTCGAGAGGCTTATCAATTTTATGAATTTTTAAAGGAACTAGATTTTAGTTTATTTTATATATATATATAAAATTTAATTTGGAGTTCTTTAAAAAATAATATATCAGAACATATACATAAGATTTTCAGTCAAGAAAATTTTTCCATTTATAGAAAATAACATATTAGAATCAATATACCAAAAGGTATACTAATCTTCAGAGAATAAAAATAATTTGGGTTACCATTCATTATAGTTGCAGGGGGGAAAGAGCAATTGACATGAGATATCTCTATAGAAATATTTTCTAGTAGAAGAAAATAGAATAACGCTTTTAAGATACCCAAGGAAAGAAAATATGAGCCAAGGACTTTATACCCAGACAAATTGTACTTCATGTACCAAAGCAATACACAAAGTATTAGGAACTGGCAAGAACTCAAGACATTGCTTTCATAACCACTTTTTGAATAACTTAAGAGAATGGTGTCCCAAGCAAATAAGAAATAACTGGAAAAGCTTCAGCATAAATTCTGGTGGATTTCACTAAACATACTTCATTGTAGAAAGCAAGTTTAATAGAGATAAGGGAGCAGGTGTATGTATAGTGCTTTATATTTTGCAAAGCACATTTATATACTCAATTTTATTTTACATTTCCTAATAGTTCTGTAATGTTTCCAGAGATTAGAAACATTACACTTGACAAATGAGTAAATATAGTAAATGAGGTAAAATGATTTTCCTAAGTTTATAAAACCAGAAAGTGGCTGAGTCAGAGCTTGAACTCAAATCTTCCTTCTCACAAGTAAAGCTGTAAAGGGGAATAATAAGTAGGTTCAGGGATGGTGAATAAATCACTTGTTAAGTGAGCAAGATTTACACAGATAAGATGTATGAAATTATTTTTTTAAAGTAAGCTGAACCCAAATATCAAGAGCTTTGACAACTACGAAAGCCCTAAAATATCTAAGCAGAGAAGTGATATGGTGTAGGGGTATTTGAAGAAATTAAATCTAAAGTCAGCTTGCAGAAATAAATGAAAAAGGACATTAGAAAGAAGAATTCTTATGAGGATGCTTTTACCATTGTTTCTATCTAAATCGCCCAGTTTCTAGGTTCAAAAGTACTGGTGTGAAAGGAAGGCAGAAACAAATGTCAGAGGCATTTTGTCATGAATTTATTAAATCCCTACCAAAATAATTCTCAACTGTGTGTCAGAGAATCTATGAACCAGAAACTCTTGGAGAAATGACACAGAAAAGGTAAATCTGATAAACACCTAAGTTTGAGAACCGATGAACTTTATACTGTGGCAGGAATAATTAATTTTAATGACTAATTGAACACAGAAGTAAGGATGCATATAAAATCAAGACAATTCCAAATTTTTAAGCCTGGGAGACTTTATCCCAGGAAAATGAGAATAACTTTGTCATTATTATTATTATCAAAAATAACCTATAAATTCTGCTAATTCCTGCTGTGTTAAATTTAAAATTCACTGAAACATAATGCCTAGGGGTTAGAAAGTTTATAACAGATGCAATTAAAACATTTATTGGCATATATAAACTCAAGGAAATGAGACATGGCAATTTAAGAGACATGGCAGAGTAATTAAAATGGATTACTCTATATCTACCTACAGTTACAGAAAAAGATAATTTTAAAAGTAGAAAAGATGCAATATTTGAAGAGGTAATAATTACAAAATTTTCAGGATTAATGAAAGGCAAGAGTTCCTTTGCTCACTGCGAACACCTATGAGGCAATGAATGAATACTCTGGCCATTAATTTCCTATTTTTGAAGTCTATGTATTTTTACCTTGTCAAAGCATTAACATGGGCATACTGTTAGCCTTGTTCTTATCATCTGAAGATAAAATGAGAGTATAAAAACATACTTTGCAAAACACTACACAATATCAATTCATTTGTCTTTATTTTAATATTTCTTTCTAATTCTCCTGTCATTCAAGGCGCAGTTGGGTTTTTAGAGTATTTTTTATTAATGTCAATCATTAGGCCCTTTGTTCACTGATATGCATTTCTGTTTATATAGACTTCAACTATTAAAAATGGTGACACATTTTTTGAATCAATTTCAATTTGTAATCACTCCTCTTGTCATCTTACCTAGAGAACAAATACACTAAGGTAGTGAATTTCATCTTATTACCACTCCTTCCAAAACAGAAACTACATCTAACAAGTACCCAATGTTTGATGGCTTTATTGATTTTCTTCTGAACAGTTTCCATTAGATTTTCCCATTAAAAATGTGGCAGCATTTATGTCATTGTTCCAACTGCAGGTGGCACTGACTGACTTAATTTGTCAGTTCTGTTCTTGGTTATTCTTTCTTAACCTGGAAGTGAACAGAATACTACACATCATGAATCATCCTGAAGAAAACGCCGGAAAAATAGTTCCTTTGAGGGAGCAGTTTCATGTGGGAAACCATTCTCTCTTTTTATCTATTGTGCTCCTAGGAGTCCAGCCAGGACCACATCTGTTTAGTTTATTTGATATATCTTAGTGTCTACCATGGTGAGGTGAATGTGGAGATATTTGATAAATAATGTATCATGATGGTTGTGGCTATCATCATTAGGGTGATTATGTAACCTATTCAAGGGTTTTGATGTTTTGACCTCACGGTATGATTTGTTTTGTTTCTAGATTTCTCTTTATTAATGGAGGCCTTGAATGAATTACATTTGTTTAAGCATTCAGAGAGTCATAAGAAAGACCTATAGAGGTCACCAGTCTATATATGTTATTTCACACAGGAAGGAGTTTAAAGAACAGGGAGGTCTGACTTGCTCAATATAAAGCATGTAGTCAGTTTCAGTTCTAAGACTTAAAAAGCAGGTCTTGTGATCCTAAACACAGTATAATTTCTACTACACTAAAATTAGAAATTGCCTTTGCTATTACAAAAATGGTAATGTACAGCTCTGATTCTAAATCGTGTTTTAGAATTTTGCTTTAGAATTCACAATGAAAGACAAAGAATAGAGAAGTGAAAATCACTTGATGTATTTCTTCCCAATTTAGAGATTTTGACAGAGTGGGTGGGTCCATCCCATTTTATCAGGCATTATGGAAAAGTAATAAAATCCTGAGCTAAGAGAATACAACCGAATTAAAGCTAGTTGGGTAGCCAGTTTCAACCTCAGCTGACAAAGGAAACTGACAGAATGTAAGTGAAGAGAACTTCAGGGTGTGTGTTAATATTGGCTGAGAGGAATTAAAAAAAAATAGAAACTTAACTCCCTGTTGAGATGGCTAGTATTAAAAGCAAATCTTCTTTATAGTGATCTGGATATCAATTTCTGTTGGGGTTCAGAAAAATGATTGGGGATTTCAAAATATACAATATAATGTATATTCTGACATTAATGATTTTCATCAACTGAGGTAAAGAGATGGAGTATAAGATGAAAATCCTATATATCCCAATGTCAGCTTGATGCACAATGCAGCTACCATAACAAACCTCAAAAGACATTTGTTCATGTGGTTAATTTTGTAGCCAAATGTTTTATTTCATAATTCTGGAAGTCAACCAATTCTCTGTTCCCTTACTACATTTCAACACTGAATAAATACAATGCTGGACCTGGCCCACTGAAAACGACCTGCTATCACTCATACAGGCAAAGCCATGATTCGGAATTGATTTGGTCCTCCTTCTGGATTGTGGTAGGGAAAATAAATGCATGTGGTGACTTATGACTGTTTCTTCAGGTGACTTGCACCTTGGCTCACTTGATTTGTGCTGATGGGACCACAGAGAGACCTTTATCTGCTTCCCAGCCACCAAAGGTCAAGCTATTTTCATGCTTCTCCGTCTCAATTTCCTTCCTTCTGGGATTGGTACTGTTTTTGCAAGCTCTATATTATTGTCACATCTACTTTTTTTCAACCCATATTTACTTTTTGATTATTGTAAGTCCCTCTTAAATATAGTACAAACCTATGTAATTATTTTACAAAGAAAGAAACATTATGTAAGGCCTTTACTTTCCCCCTGATATCCGCCAAGTTGAACCGCTTGCTATTCTCCAAAGGTATGACACCCTTTCATCTCTTTTTGCTTTTGTGTATGCTGCTTCATTTGCCTAGAAGGTTCATTCTTTCTTTCTGTTCCTGGCTAATTTCTATTACCCTTCAATATTTAACTTAGCTACCACTCTACCAGAAAATCTTTCCTGACTCATTCGGTCTGAATTCAGTGCCCCTACATTGCACTTGCAAAGTAAATGCCATCTTGGCTTATTATTCTATTTCTCACACTGTATTGTTATTGCCATTTTATTGCTCTCACACATCCTTCCAGCACTCTATAAGCCAAATCAGAGCAATTACTGGCTTCTTTTTCTTTCTTTTGCCTGGGCCAAGCATAGGGTGTGGGACACAGTAAGTATATAATACATGGCAGATGAATAAATGCATGGACATTTAAAACAAGATTCAGCTGTTTGTCACTTAATTTTTTTAAATACTGAAAAGAGTTATTGGTATAGATAGAAGAAAATTATATAAGAAGACATGAGGTATGACCTAGACAAATCTTAACTTCCCTCCTCATTTTAATTTACTCATATGTGAAATAAAGCTATATGTGATTTATAATGACAAAAACAATTCTTAGAGACAGATTACATTTTTTTCATAAGAGACAGTGAAGTGGTGTGACAGTTTATATGCAATTGAACACTACATATTAAATCTCTAATAAGTGTTTGTCACTATGTAATATTGACAGCACTTTTAAAAAATTATTCAGAGCTGAGCTAATAATAATAATAATAAGTATTCATATAAATAAGTGTTGTAACCTTAACAAAACCAATTTGGTGGAGACCACAGGTGACATGTCAATGTCTATAGAGAAAGGAAACTATGACTTAGGATGATCCTAGAAAGAAGTGCTATAGAAAAGGAATTTCACAATTTGAGGGCTGAGGACCAGCAAAGGCTAATTTAATTACAAAACCGAATGGGTTCTTAGGGTCACCAATCTCCTTTGATTTAGAACAATTTCAGTTGAGGTTTAATGAATTGTACCAAATTAAAGAACTCACATAGTCCTTCCCTGGAATTAAAGTCTCTCAATCTGGTACTTTTCTCACTGTAACATCTGACCTGCAATATAATAAACTAAGGCTACCAGCTAGTACTAACAAAGCACATGTAAAGCCAAAGGTAGGGGGAAAAAAGTGGAGCACATGTGAAAACTCCATACCTAAAGAGCACATGTAGCCTCAAAACTCCAGCTAGATATTTTAGACAAAATTTGGGCATACATTTCAAATGCTATGTGAAGTAAATGTCTACTTTTTTTTCACCCAGCATCACTTTCTTTATTATAAGAAAACTCTAATTTTACTCAATAAACTGTCTCTTCCAGCCTCAATCTTTATAGTAATAGCTTGTGTCACAAGCTTCTTGATCTAGGAGCAACCTTGTTGCTGATCTGTGTATTTCTAAATTTATTGCCCCAGAGTCATAGGCAGTTGAAGAGTAAATGTTATAAAGTGGGTAAAAGAATATATTTCTCCTGTCTAACTTTTGGGAGCTCTGAGATCTGACTGTTGAAGATTATCATCTATTTTATAATAGATGATATTTATATTATAAATATAGCATATTTATGTCAAATACAGTTGACCCTTGAACAACTCAGGTTGGAATTGTGTGGGTCTACTTATGCACTGATTGTTTCAACAAATATACTGGAATTTTTAAAAGATTTCCAACAATTTGAAAAAACTTGCAGGTGAATCTCAATAGCTTAGAAATATTGAAAAAAAATAAGAGAAAGTTAGGTATAGTCATGAGGGCATAAAATATACATAGATATTAGTTTATTTTATCATTTACCACCATAAAATATGCAAAAATCTGCAATAAAAAGTCAGGATTTATCAAAATATATACACACAAACACAGACCATACATGGTGTCAGTTGTAGCTGAGAGAAATGTAAACAAACATAAAAATGCAGAATGAAATCATAACAGAATAAAATTAACTATAGTACATATTATACTACTGTAATAATTTTGTAGCAATCTCCTGTTGCTATTGCAGTGAGATCTGTTTAAGATGCCATATGATGCTAATCATCTCCAGTAAATTGCATATCACAGAAAAAAATGATCTCACAGTTCTTGTGTATTTCATATTTTTCATCATGCTTAGTGCAGTACTGTAAACCTTGAGTAATGCCATTGGATCCCTATGAAGTGTCACTAGTAATGCTGGAAGTGCTGCCAAGAAACAGAGAAAAGTCATTACACTATATAAAAAAGTTGACTTGCTTGATATGTGCAGCAGGCTCAGGTCTATAGCTGCAGTTTCCCATCATTTCAATAGAAATAAATTCAACATGAGGCACACTGTGAAAGACAAGGAGAAGAAGAAAGGGAGGGAAGGAAGAAAGGGAGGGGAGGGATGGCACAGAGGGGAGGGCAGGTGGGGTAGAGAGAGAGAGAGAGGAAGGAAGGAAGGAAGGAAGGAAGGAAGGAAGGAAGGAAGGAAGGAATTAACTCATGAAGCTGCTGTTTAGCAAGTATAAAAACCTTGCACTTTTCGCAAAATACTTTTAAATCTCACATTGAAAATTCAGTTTATATGTGAGTACAGGGTTACTATGAAAGTATATCTATAGACTCTAAATTTATTTTTTTTAAGGAAGTCATTATGTGACATCTTAAAATGAAAGTCTCTAAACCTGGAGAATTTAATGCCAGCAACGGATGGTTTGATAATTTAGGAAGAGGTTTGTCTTAAAAAAAATTCAAGATAACAGGAGAAGCAGCTTCAGTTAATCAAGAGGCTGTAGACGAGTTCCCAGAGGTGTCATAAAGAAAATTATTCAAGAGGGCCAGGCACGGTGGCTCATGCCTGTAATCCCAGCACTTTGGGAGGCCAAGGTGGGCAGATCACAAGGTCAGGAGATCGAGACCATCCTGACATGGTGAAACCCCGTCTCTACTAAAAATATGAAAAACTAACTGGGCATGGTGGTGGGCGCCTGTAGTCCCAGCTAGTCTAGTCGGGAGTCTAAGGCAGGAGAATGCCATGAATCTGGGAGGCGGAGCTTGCAGATAGCACCACTGCTCTACAGCCTAGGCAACAGAGCGAGACTCCATCTCAAAAAAAAAAAAAAAAAAAAGAAAAGAAAATTATTGAAGAGAAAGAATATTTGCTCCAACAGATTTTTAATGCAGACAAAGGTGCTCTATTTTGGGTAAAACAATGCCATAAAGAAAATTTACTAGGAAGGAAAAGAAGCAAGTACCACGACTTAAGGGAGGAAGAAAAAGGGTTAACTCTACTGTTTGTTGTGCAAATACAGTCAGGTTTATGATCAGGACTACCCTTATATATAAAGTCACTAAGCTCTTACCCTTGAAGGTAAAAGTGAAACACCAGATACCAGTCTTCTGATTATAAAAGAAAACTTGAACGACACCCTTTTTCTGGATTAGTTCCATTGATTGTTCGTCCCTGAAGTTAGGAAGTACCTTGCTAATGAGGGACTGTCTTTTAAAGTTCTTTTGATATTGGACAATGTTCCTGGCCACTCAGAACACCATGATTTCAACAACAAAGACGCTGAAACTGTCTGCTTGTCCCCAAACACAACATTGTTAATTCAACCTGTAGTTCAGAGAGTCATAAAAACCTTTAAGTTCAAATATACATGATGCTCTATGGACAGGACTGTCAATGCTATAGAAGAGAACCCTCAGAGAGAGCATCATGAAAGTCTTAAAGCATTACATTGAAGATGTCATCTTTGTTACAGAAAAAGCTGTGAAAGCCATCAAGCCTAAAACAATAAATTTCTACTGGAGAAAACAGTGTCCAGATGTTACACATGACTTCACAGGATTTATGACAGAGACAATCAAGGAAATCATGAGAGAGATTGTGGATATGGCAAAAAAAAAAAAAAAAAAAAAAAAAAGGACAGGTGAAAAGTTACAAGATATGAATCTTCAAGAAATTTGAGAGTTAATAGACACCACACCAGAGCAATTAACAGAAGACAACTTAATGGAGACAAGTGCTTTTGAACCTGTTCCAGATGACAAGGAAGACGCAGAAGAAACAATGCCAGGAAACAAATTGACATCAGACAATCTGGCAGGAGAATTCTGATGATTCAAGACAGTTTGTGACTTTTTTTAGACATGGACTCTTCCATGATATGAGCAACAGTGGAAGAAGGATTGGTACCATATAGAAAATTTTTTGAGAAATGTAAAAGCAAAAATATCAGACAGAAATTATGATGATGATTTCTGTAAAGTTACAGCTATTGTAACCTGCCTCTCCTGCCTCCCCTTCCACCTCCCAACCTCCTTCACCTCTGCCAGCTCTGATACAGTAAGACCAATCCCTCCTCTTCTTCCTCCTAAGCCTACTCAATGTGAAGGCAATGAGGATGAAAACCTTTAAGATAAACCAATTTCACTTAATGAAGAGCAAAAATATTTTCTCTTCCTTATAATTTTCTTAGTAAAATTTTCTTTTCTCTAGCATAATTTATTGTAAGAATACAGTATAAAATACATATAACATACAAAATGTGTGCTAATCGATTGTTTATGTTACCAGTGAGGCTTATGGTCAACACTAGGCTGTTAGTAGTTAAGTTTTGGAGGAGCCAAAAGATAATACACAAATTTTCAACTGTGAAGGGGTCACTCCCCCTAACCCCTGCATTGTTCAAGGGTCAATTGTATTTATTGAAATTTTTTTCCACCTCTGATGCTTTCAACTTTTGCCTTTACCTGCTAAGGCCATCTCTAAGATATGTAAACTTCATTCCCAATTCCCTTACATGCAAGGTTTCCATCACAAAGTTTCTGCTAGAACATAGTCCACTCAAACTCTTATTCACAATCCCAATAGTAACAGTCTGATTTTCCTCCTCCTTAATTGTGCTTTTAAAACATTGCCTCTCTTTATGGAAGACTGCTGGCTCCACAGATGAACATCTTTGGGTTAGAATGTTGGCTGAGCCACATGTTAGCTATATAACCTTGGGAAAACTACTTAACACTTCAAAGCATAATTTTATTCATCTGCAAAATATATAATAATTTATATGTACTGCACATGAACGTTGTAGGGCTAATATAGGTTATGTAACACATTTAGCAGAGTTCATAGTACTTAGCAAGCACCCTATAAATATTAGATATTATTATCATTATTATTTTAAAGCAGTAACTTCGGATACTCTTTTCCATTTAAGAGTCTTACATACTTATTAATACTAAGACTCTTACATACTTAATGCAACTGTATTCTTTACTGGTCATTTGGTGATAAAATAAATATTTGATTATCTCTAACAACTCTAAGCATTTGAGAGAGAGAGAGAGAGAGAGAGAGAGAGAGAGAGAATGTCGGCATCTCTAGTCTATGCCACTAGATTTCACTCTCTTTCTTAAGGAAGAACTGAGAGCTTCTGTGTCTTATTATCCCTAGCTCCTAGCATAAAACCTGGCACTGAGAAAGAAGAAAGGAGAAGAGACAACAAAGAATTTCATCACAGTATTTTATAATTTGTTCACTGTGAATTCTAGAAAACTCTTTAAGCTGGCATATAAAATTATATATATTTCTCTATATAATCAAAATGTAAATAAACTGGCCAGATTTCTTACCTGATTAAACTATAACATGTCAAATATTTCTTTAAATAAAATTATCAACTGAGACTTTTTAAAAGGTGTGTCAAAACAGACATGTTCCTTTGTGTAAATATATCTTATTCATTTGACATAAGATTATTGATCACCTATTATGAGGCAAGTAATATGCCAAAAGATGCTGAGAATGTGAAGACAAAGAAAATATAATCTCTGCCTTTCCGTAGATTATGGATTAATGAAGTAGAATGACTAGTAGGTAGATACACTATGATATAACATGGCAAGTGTATGATATGGTGACGCTGTAAGTTAGTATAGATCCTGAGGATAAGATAACTAACACAATGGGGCACTGAATGATTGTCTGAATACTAGCTCTTGGTTCTTTTTGATGGAATAGAATGTACTCATTTGTAAACTTAAAAAATAGTATTTTTTCACACATCTGAGGCTTTGAAGGTGACTAGGTGTGTTCTCCCTGCCTTCCCTTTACAGGGGCCCATATTTTCTTCTCTAACTTAACTCTTTGACTTTTACCTCTATCATTTTTCTCTTCCCAAAATTGGACAGTAAGGGCAGAGCCAAGGACAAAGGCAGGACTGGAGACATAAGATTGTTGGTATACAAGTGGAGATAGTATACATTACTCTTTTGGTGCAGTGACAGAAATTCAACTCAAACTTCCTTAGACAAGAAACGTGAAGTATTATCCTTCACTACAAACTGTTGCTGAGGACTACTGCTGCTAGGGAATTTGAATGCTGACAAGATTCTCTCACCATTTCACATGTGTACTACTATTATTTCTACTTCATTCCTTCAGACATTCTCCATACAACTGAAATGATGGTTGCTAGTAGCTTCCAGGCTTTCATGATACAACAAGGGGCTGTACTGTTAGTATCTACTTTAAAACGTCTTTAGAAAAATTGTAATTGGCCACCAGTGACCAGGAACAATAAAACGTGTCCAGAGGAGTAAGCTCTGAAAGCAGACTTTGGCTCTCGTTCAACCATGCAGTGGAGGGAGAGTAAGAAAAAACCCATTCTAGAAGAAAGGGGATGGGGGGTAGGGTAAACAGAGGCAAACATATATAGATGCTGGCATTCAACAAGTGTCTATTGACTTCCTAATGTGCCAAGCACTGGACTTGGTGCTATAGTCTAGTACGAGGGAATAATACTAATCAAATAATCTATAAACAAATCCTCTCTATGGAGAATAGGAGCAGCTTCCTAATCCTGACTACAGCCAGTTCTATCAACCCAGAATCAGTCAGGAAAACAGAGATATCCTAACACTTCCAAGAATAAAGGTTTCGCTCAGAAATTAGGCTTTACACAGATGTTGGAAGAGCTGGAGAGGGAAGGTCAGAGCGTTGCCCTGGTAAAACTGGGACTGCTGAAGCTGGAAAGTCAGGGATGCTGGGGAAAATCTCTGCCATCTGCCGCAATATGGATGGTTCTCGTGTGCTCACTGAGTAGCTGCTACAAGTTTGCCTGCCTACAAGTTCGGTTGCAACCACATCCAGAGAATAAGAGCTTTTTCTCTTCTGCTGTCTAAATCTCATGCAACTTCCTCTCAATAGGAAATTCTACCCGGAAAATAATAGGGAAGGGGAGTTTGGGGAATGCAATTTTCAGATCTTTGAAGGGTGTGGTAATGATGCTGAGTTGACAGTAGACAATCCAGCCTAGCAGCCTTTCCCAGTTTCATATATTAGTAAGTTGGTCATTTTATTGATGACCCATTCTGACAGTCCCTGTGTTCAGTATGTTGTATTTCCTCAGCCTTACAGCAACCCTAATGGTATTGTGTGTGGTGTGGGAAGGGAGCAGGAAGGGGAGGGAGCTTTTTTCCTACATGTACAGATAAAATTAAAGCTAATCAGGGTAATTGATCTAGGGTTCCACAGTTGTAGTAACAGTGGAGCTGAGGTTCAAATACAAATTTGCCTGATATAAAGTCTGATTTCTGAAACATACACACTGTTGCCCCTCTAGCTCTTCTATATAATTGTGGGTTGTGAGTAAGAGAGCCAAAGCCCGTTCATTTTCTCATGTAATTTCACTGTGGATGGTACTTCTAATTCCAATTACTCCTGTAAAACAGTCTGGTCTCCAGAACAATGTAATCTTTAAGGGGGCAGTGTTGAAAGGGCTTAAATGAAGAAGGCTTCCATCTCTCTCCAGTCCTTCTCTATGATTTCTCACTCCTCAATTTCTGCTTGCTAATTTGACTTCTAAATACTTTGATACTGGAAATGAGGTATTTTGTATAGTAAAAATGATATTTTTTGATTACTGGAAAGATATGTTCCAATATAAATACATATATCTGAAAATTGCTTTACAAATGCATTTCAGATGCATATATAATCAAATTTCTCAAGACTTCACTGTATAACTAGTATATTAAAATCTTGGACACAGAGAGGTGAGAACCACATACTAGACAACTAAGATGACTCCACCAGCAACTCCATGGATTTCATCATGATATGGCCTGCAGCCTTGTCTTCCTATGATGGCAAGAGGAAAATACAAGGGTATTTCAGTTCAGCTGAAGTTGAGAAAATTATCTCAAATATGTGCCATCAGGAGTTAGGGTGCTGTATTTCTTGTTTCTTAGCTTGTATAAGGAGGATGTTAAGAGTCTGTCTCCCTTTAGTATCTGTGAAGATTTAATACCACTTTTATAAATGGTAGCCAAACTACTCTTTAAGTGCAGGAGAATGTAGTTTTAATTAATGGTAAAAGTCATTTTGGGAAGATAGATTCAATAAATGAAATAAATATTTTTTTTAAAAAAAGGTCATGAGGCACAAACAATAAATTGACTATAATGAAATGGTATTTTTTAACCCTATTGGTCAAATTGACTGGTATTTGTACATTTTAAGCGATAGCATTATCAAATGTAAGATAATAAAAACATAATACTCTGCTAATTCCAAACCTTTTTCTCTCTAAATTTTGAGAATAGATAAGTGTGGCACAGTTAGAAGCAACGTGCACCTTTAGTGACTTGCAATAATTCTATTGAACTATTCAGAGTTCTCAAGGGAAAACAGTTCTCTCGTTATTCCTAGATATTTTCTTCAAAGACTTTAAGCTTCTTTCTATTCAACAGGTAAAGGCTGCATCATGCCAACCTGTCATCAGTCTATCACCTCTCACCACCGAAATTCAAAAGAAAACTCTTGCTGAGGTGGCTTGGAAGGAAACAGAAAATTGTAAAATGTCTTCAGTAAATAAGGCCCCTAGCCAGCAGTCAAGTAGCATGCATTCACTGTGAAACTCAGTGCACTTACAATCACCTCTGCTATCTCCTCCTAGGTTGGCTTCTATGTGGTAGCTGGGAAAATGCAAAATATAAATAAACAGAAAAATCCAGGTGTCATGGGGATTTGGTAAAGCAACCTTTCATTTCTGGAAGTCTGTGTGAAAAATAATGCCGAAATCAAAATCCAAAAGTGTTGGGTGGAGTGAACCTAGTCTCTGGATATTTGGCTGTACAAACTCAAAAGCCCTAAGCCTTCTGGCCAAGAGGAGCATGATTGGCAGCTTGCAGAGACGGCTGGGATGGAAACAGCAGGCATGTGGATCAGGGTTGAGGTGAATGAACAGAAATGCCTAGCTCCCTGGAGAAAGAGGGTAGAGGGAGGATAAATGATATTTTGGCATTTAGGGAAGTTTCTGGCATATCATATTGAATAAAAGATAATGTACAGTTGGCAAGAGAAATGAAACTTAATGACTCATTAGTTGAGATAAATCTGATTCCTCTTGAAAGAAATTCTGTCTCAGGTTGCAGATATGAGTAATTATGTATGTCATGAAGTGACTTATTTAATTTTAAATCAAAATGGGGATGACTTTGAATAGCAGCAAAAAGAAAAAAGCAAAATTAATGATGATAATGTCTTTAAGCAAAGTATTAGTACTTAGGAGCTATAAGTTGCTGAGGTCTGCACATAACAGTTTGCAAACATGTGATATACGGCCCTGATGCAGATATCTATTTTAATTGAGTTGATGTTTTTACCAGTAAATAATCTACCAGCCAATTCCAAAAGGAAAAAAAAAAACCAAACACATAAACCTAAACCTTCAGCCTGTATAAAAATTCAGGCTTTAAACATTGAATCACTAATATGTAGTAACAAATAAGACAAATATGTAAGAGTTTTAAATAGGATCTGTAGCACCCAATTACCAAATCCTAAGAATACTCATTTATTCTGCCATTCAGGAATTTGACATTTATTTTACATATTCACAGAAAAATATCTTTGAAATGAGGAAGCTATGATAGAGAAAGACATTATATGGCACAATCCTAGAGCCAGAAAGACATTCCAACATGTTACAGAAAGGTAAGAAAGGGGGAGAGGGAGGAAAAAATGAAGAAGGAACAGAGGGAGGAAGGTAGGAAGGTCAAGGGTGAGGGAGGGAGGAAAGAAAAAAGGAAGGAGGAACGATACAAGGAAGCAAGCTGGCTGCTGCTACTAATGTATAAATATATGGTAAAATAATAATATAAAATATATATTAGAGAACCTATATATTATGATTCAGATAATTAAAAGTTAGAACAATAGACCAATAATCATAAAGATATTCAAGTTGTATGTATTCCATAAATTTAGAAAATACAGGAAAAATGAGAGAGGTGTGCTCTAGAAAATTATATGAAAGTAAAGATAGATAATCTGTACTGTAATGAGGTACCATAGAAAGTTTCTATGGAGGCAGTGTTCTAGTCACTTTGACATTGATAAGCAGTGTATTTGTAATGCTGTGTAGAGGCTGGTGCTTCCTATAAACCAAATATAAATGGACACATTTCAAAGTTCTACATGGATTATTTCTAACAACTGTTCAACAGTAGTTTTGTTTCTCATTATATGAGAAATATAACTGACCATAGGATTTGTTCCAATAAGCTTACCTAGAGTTAGGTGCAATTCTCTGATGACTGGTGAGCTCTTGTTCATTCCTTTTTATCCAACAAGCTAGACTGGAAAGCAACCAATGAAGAATAATATTATTATGGAAATTATCTTATATTTGCTTCTCTTTTTTGTCAAGAGATACATGTCATATTCCTTTATTTAATTTTAAGCCCTCTTTTAGTTTTGTTCCCCACTATTTCTTTTTTCTCTAATTTTTTATATCATGGTATGTATCGTAGTATATATACATAACATAAAATTTACCATCTTAATCATTCTTAAGTGTACAGTTCAGTGATATTAAATACATCCATATCATTGTATAGCCATCACCACCATCCAACTCCACAACACTTCATCTTGTAAAACTGAAACTCTACACCTATCAAACAATAACTCTCCATTTCTCCCTCTTCCGCATCCCTGACAATCACCATTCTTTCTATCTCTATGATTTTGACAACTCCACATAATTCATATAAGTGGACTCATACAGTATTTGCTTTTTTGTGACTTGCTTATTTCACTGCCATAATGTCCTCAAGGATCATTCATATTATGGCATGTTGCAGAAGTTCCTTTTTTAAAGGCTGAATAACATTTCATTGTATGGATATACCACATTTGTTTACCCTTATATCCACTGAAGGACACTAGGGTTGTTTCCACATTTTTGCAATTGTGAGTTATGCTACTATGAATATGGATATGCAAATATATCTTCAAGACCCTGCTTTCAGTTCTTTTAAGTATACACACAGAAGTGAAGATGCTGGATCATATGGTAATTCTATTCCTAATTTTTTGAAGAATCACTCACTATACTGTTTTTCACAGCAACTACACAATTTTCCATTCCCACCAGCACTACACAAGTGTGCGAATTTCTCCACATCCTCAACAACACTTATTTTTGTTATTTTTTTATAGCAGCCATTGTAGTCTGTGTGAAGTGGTATCTTAATGCAGTTTTGATTTGCATTTCCCTAGTGATTAGTGATTCTGAGCATCTTTTTATGTGTTTATAAGCCACTTGCATATCTTCTTTGGAGATATGTGTATCCAAGTACTTTGCCCATTTTTGCATTTTGTTATTGTTGTTGTTATTGAATTTTAGGCATTCTCTACATATTCTGGATATTAATTCCTTAGATGTATGATTTACAAATACTTTCTTTCATTCTGTGTGTTGTCTTTTTACTCAGTTGATAGTGTCTTTCAAGGCACAAATTATTTCAATTTTTATGAAGTTTAATTTGTATATTTTTTCTTTTGTTGCCTGTGCCTTTGGTCTCACATCCAAGAAATCATTGCCAAATTCAATGCTGTAAAGCCTGTGCTCTAAGTTTTCTTCTAACAGTTTTATTTCTTTTGGTCTTACATTTATGTTTTTGATCCATTTAATTTTCATAAATATTGTTATATAAAGTTCCAACTTTATTCCTTTGCTTGTGAATACCCAGTTTTCTCAGCACCATTTATTGTAAACTGTCCTCCACCCAGTGAATGGTCTTAACACTCGTGTCAAAAATCATTTGACTATATACATGAGAGTTTATTTGTGGGCTCTCAATTTCACTAATCTATACATCTGTATTTATACCTACACCATACTGTTTTGATTACCATAGCTTTTGTAGTAAGTTTTGAAATCAGAAAGGGTGAGTTCTACAGTTTTGTTCTTTTTTTCAAGACTGTTTTGGCTATTCAGGTTTCTTTGAAATTTCATATACATGTTAAGGTGAGTTTTTCTATTTTTACAAATAAACATTATTGTGAATTTAGTAGTGCATTGAATTTATGGACTTCTTTGGGTAGTATTGATATCTTAACAATATTAAGCTTTCCAATCTCTGAACATGGGATGTTTTCATTTATTTATGTCAATAATTTCTTTCACCAATGTTTTCTAGTTTTCATTGTACACATCTTTCACCTACTTGGTTAAATTAATCCCTTTCTTTCTGAAATGATTGTAAATTGAATTGTTTTTATAATTTCCTTTTCATATTAGTTATGTTAGTGTATATTAATGCACCTAGTTTTTGCATGTTAACTTTTTGTCCTGCTATTTTGCTGAATTCATTTATCATTTATAAGTTTTTGATTACTGAACTTATACTAATTCAATCTCCTTACTCGTTACAGAAGTTTATTTGCATATTTTGTTTCTTGATGATTCAGTTTTACAGGTTTTATGTTTCTAAAAATTTGTCCATTTCATCTAGGTTATCCAATTTTTTGACATGCAATTGTTCATAGAACTCTCCTATAATCATTTATTATGCTGTGTAATCAGTAGTAACATCTCCACTTTTATTTCTAATTTTATATTTTTTAGTCCTCTTACTCTTTTTCTTAGTCTATCTAGCTAAAGTCTTGTTGACTTTATTCATCTTTTCAAAGAAACAACTTTTGACTTTATTGATTCTATTTTTTTCTATTATTTGTTTCATTTATCTATGTTCTAATTTTTATTATGTCTTACTTCT
Organism: Papio anubis; assembly: GCF_008728515.1. Lineage (NCBI taxonomy): Eukaryota > Metazoa > Chordata > Mammalia > Primates > Cercopithecidae > Papio > Papio anubis. The sequence goes on along the minus strand of NC_044979.1, from coordinate 89,736,464 downwards.
GCTAGCTTTGGGCTTAGTTTCTTCTCTTTTTCTAGTTCCTTAAGGTGTAAAGTTAAATTGTTGGCTTGAGATCTTTCTTGCTTTTTAATGTAAGTATTTAAAAATTTCTTCATTAGTACTACTTTCACTGAGTCCCATAAGTTTTGGTATGTTGTTTTTTAATTCATCTTTAAATATTTCCTTATTTGCCTTGTGGTTTTTCTTTGATCCACTGGTTGCTTAAGTGTATGTTGTTTTATTTCTACAATTCGTAAATTTTCCAGTTTTACTTCTGTTTTTGACTTCTAGGTTTATCTTATTGTGGTCAGAGAAGATACTTTGTATGATATATACTTTGAAATATACTGAGACTTAACTTTTGGCCTGGAGAATGTTCCATATTCACTTGAAAAGAATGTGTATGATGTTGTTAAAGAGAGTGTTCTGCATATGTCTTTTATATCTAGTTGCTTTACTGTGCTCTTCAAGTTCTATATTTCCACATTTTCCTTTAGTTCTTTGAACCTCTTTAAGACAGTTGTTTTAAAATTTCTGTCAGTTAGTTCTGCCATTGGGTGCTTTTAAATGACAGTTTCTACTGATTTATTTATTTCCTTTGAATAGGTATTACTTTCCTGAATCTTTATATGCCTTGTGATTTTTTTGGTTGAAAATGGGACATTTGAATCTAATAATGTGGTACCTGGAAATCTGATTATTCTTCTTCTCCTGGTTTGCTATTTGATGTTGTTCTACATTGTTTTTGTATTTTAGAAGAATATTTGCAAATTGTCTCTACTGAGAATCAGTCTGAGACCCTTAAAGTCTTCTCAAGTCTTTTTGACCTTGTGCCTTTTTCTGAGCCTGCCCAGTACTTTCCAATTTTTCTCCTATATGCAGTTGTTTTTGAGGGTTCTAGTCTTTTTTTTTTTTTTTTTTTTTTTTTTTTTTTGAGATGGAGTCTCGCTCTGTTGCCCAGGCTGGAGTGCAGTGGCCGGATCTCAGCTCACTGCAAGCTCCGCCTCCCGGGTTTACTCCATTCTCCTGCCTCAGCCTCCCGAGTAGCTGGGACTACAGGCACCCGCCACCTCGCCCGGCTAGTTTTTTGTATTTTTTAGTAGAGACGGGGTTTCACTGTGTTAGCCAGGATGGTCTTGATCTCCTGACCTCATGATCCACCCGTCTCGGCCTCCCAAAGTGCTCGGATTATGGGCTTGAGCCACCGCGCCCGGCCGAGGTTTCTAGTCTTTATGATCTGGCTTCTAAAAGAGGGAAAAGAGAAAAGTGAAAAGGAGGAGGGAGAAGGGCACCAGCCCTTTAAATACTCTGGAAGTCACTGTAGCTGAGGGACAAGCATTTTCGTTGCTGGTGGATGGTGCCATAGCAATGGTTATCCACCTTTTTGTTTGCACCTCTGTGATGAGAAGGAGCAATCAATGATAACACCGATCCCCAATACTGAAAGACAGGGTGCTTTTTGCCTACCCTTACTCCTGCAAGCTGTGGCAAGTTGCTCACAGAAGTGTGCACAGCTGGTTGCCCTTGGCTGGGGGTGGGGGATAGGAAGCTTATATTATACTAACAGCTGAGATTGATAAAAATTAACTGCAATTTACCATTCAAGCCTTCTCCTAAAAGTCGCAAACCTTCAATAGGCTCCAGAGTTCCAAAATAATTACACCAGACAGGTACTGCCAATGCAATTGTTGTCCAGGTAGGGATATAGATTCATGGTTGTTCCTACTCTGCCATCTTTCCAGAATCCTCTCATTTACTTTAAAAGAAGAAAAATAATTGGCAAGCTTAAGTTATTTTCAATATCACATTGCTTGGACATACCTTATAATATACCAATGTATAGCAAATTTACTTTCAAGAACCACTATAAATGGTAAAGGACTCTTTAAAAAATTAGAGATAAAAGAGCCAAAATCCATTAGAAAACTGAGCAAAGCATATAAATACAAAATTCACAAGGAGTGATATGTAAATAACTCTTAAACACATGAAAAGATGTTCATATTTAGTTTTGTCCAGCAATTCCATGTTTAGTAACTTAACCTGATGAAATATCCTCCCAAATACAAAAACATGTTGAAGCTTATGCATGGCAGCATTATTTGCAATATCAAAATATTGAAAATGACCTAAAAGTCTATACATATGGAAGCAATCAATAAACTATGGTAATTTTCTATAATGGGAGGCTAATACGGTATTTAAAAAGTGAGGAATATGTTTATGAATGGATATTGAGAAATTTCATAGGATGTATACATTGGATAAACAGAAGCAATAGGGAAAGGTTATCTATTGAACACTACCTTTTGTGTGAACACAAGCTCGTATGTACGTCTGCATATTTACTTCTATATGTCTATCATCACTCTACGCTCATTTTTCAAAAAGACATGCAGTAAGGATAAATTAGCCACTAATAAAATTGTTTACTTAGAAGAAGTGATTAAGAATCCAGAAAAAGAGATTGGGAAGGAAATTGGATTTTGAAACATGCTAATATTTTACATAAGCAAAAAATAAAATTATTTCAACAAAGATAAGGGGAGAAATCCTAAAATCGAATATTGAAAGAAATGGTCTATAACTATGTATCAAAGAGATAACATATTCACTTAGATAGAAAAACAAAAATTTATCCAAATAAATTTTTCATACAATAATTTAACTGTATAATTCCAACAGTATATATTCTAAGGACAAAAAAAATTAAGATACCTTGAGTTGTCCTTCTTAGGTTTATTATTTGCAGTGCTACTAACACAGAAATTCCAACACTATTTTGTATTTATTGTAGAATTGAGAAAATAAGTTATTATATATTGATATTGCTGATAAATTAGGATTTTTTTTTTTTTTTTTGCTATAGAAGAAGAAAGATACAATTGTGGGATAGGAGAAAAAGAAGAAACATATTGTGGTGCTAGAATTGGAATAGGAAGTATCTGTCTACAAAAACGGTCTAACAAAATGGCACCCTAGTAGCAATAATCATTCCTAGCTTACCAGTATCACCTTTGAAATATCATTTTACACTAAAAGGAATGAGAGCTCCTTGAAGAAAAGACTGATTCCAGATCTAGAGCAGGAAGATTATAGTGTGACCCTAAAATATCCTGTGGTGCCAGGAAAAAAGAAAAACCTGGAGAACAAATAGAGACATATTCTGAGGAAACCGGCATTAAGAGTCTTTTACTGGCCAAATTTGGGACAATTTTTTGCCTCAAAATAAATACTCACAGAAATAGAATCACACACACACAAAATCTACAAATTGATACTGATTTTAAAATAGATGAGTTGGGAAGGGATGATTTGAGTAAACGATTTTTTAAAGCAGACTAATAAACATTGAAGAAACTGTACTTATCAATTATAAAATGCTAAATAAATCTTTACCATGAAGAAATCACATCTTAACTAATCAAACTTAACATAAACAGTTATGGCGAAGAGTGACATCATGTACTCCCAATGTGATAAACTGAGAAAGATCAAATATTACTAACATAAAATTTCTGCCAAAAATGTTTCTGCTTACTGGGAAATTATCTAACAAGTCCAAAATATGTGTCATTCTGACCTTGATTCTCCAAAAATGTCAGTTTCAAGAAAGACATAAAAAATGCTGAAGTCTTCTAGATTATAGAAGATTACAGACATCACAAATAAAATGCATGATTCTTGACTCGTTATTGAATTAAATGAAAAACAGCTTTTCCCTAAAAATTGGTGGAGTCAAGGCTTTTAGTGCGCCTCGGCCAGTTGGAAATAAGAAGATTGTACATGAAGATCAATTCTGAGTTTCAATTTAAGAAGAAAGACAAGAATCCACCAGAATCATGAAGGATACCCTAGATCTCAGGGAGAACAACAGGGATGAAGAGCCCCTGCGATGGTATCCAGCTGATAAAAGCAGCTCTCTAGGCACTGGCAGCACCCTCTCATCTGGATCAGCAGCCTGAGCCACCCCACCCTTCATGTGCATACATTGTGGTGCAGTGGGGTGCTCTCTACTACATCACCAGGAAGATATCCAGGCATTCAGAGCAACTACTTTCCTAGTTTAGCAGCCTGAGCCAGCCTACCTGTCCTAGACATATATTATGGTGTGGTGGAGCCCTTTCTGCTCCATGGCCAGGCAGATCTCCAGGCATTCAGAGTACCTGCTCACTTGGATAAGCAGCTGCAGCCACCCCACCCTTCCTGTGTATAGATCACTGTGCAGTGGGATCCACTCTGCTCCATGCCTAGGCAAATCTTCGGGTATTCAAAGGACTGGCTTGCCCCACAATTCCTGTGCAGAGATCTTCAGCTGGCTCTTACCCATAAGTGTTATATATTGACTTGCAGGTTGAACCACACAGCCCAATATAAAACCTGCTGGAAAAAAAAACTGCATAGGGCTATAAAAGCAAAGCCAAAAGGCCCTAATCAACATTCTCTAAAGTCAAACCCCCAAGGGAGGGGGTGGGGTAAAAGATAAAGGAAAAAATATACTGAAAGAACAAAATTCTCCTCACACAAAAATAATTACCAAATTTAGAAGGGCCAGTATATCCAGATGAAAAGGAACCAGTGCAAGAATTATGCCATGTAATACCTGAAAAAAAAGGACCATACTACGTCTCCATCAGGAAATGAAGGAACTGATAAATATCTTTAAAAGAAACCAATTGGAGATTTTGGAATAGAAAAACTCACTTAAGGAATTTCAAAGATATCAATGAAACTTTTATGAACAGAGTGGACAAGCAGAAGAAAGTATTTCAGAGCTTGTAGGCACGTCTTTCAAACTAATTCAGTCAGACAAAAAAAAAAAAAAAAAAAGAGAGAGAGAATAAAGCATTTAAATAATGAAAAGTCTTCAAGAAATATGAGATTGTATAAAATGACCAAGCTTATAAAGTGTTGGCAATCCTGAGAGAGGAGAAAAAAACAATTTCAAAAACATATTTTAGGAAATACTTCAAGAAAATTTCCCTAATCTTGCTAGAGAGGTTACATTCAGATACTATAAATCCAAAGAACACCTGTGAGATACTGTATAAAACAAACAACAGCAAGGTATAAAGTCATCAAACTCACCCAGGTCAATGCTAAAGAAACAAATCTTAAAGGCAACTAAAGAAAAAGGTCAGATTATGTACAAAGGGAATGTTATCAGGCTAACAAGAGTTATCAGCAGAAATCTTACCAGTCAGGAGAGATTGAGGTGTATTTTCAGTATTCTTAAAGAAAATACATTTCAACTGAGAAGTACATATCCCACTAAACTAAGCTTCATAAGCAAAGGATAAATAAAATATTTTCCAGAGAAGTAAGCACTAATGGAATTTATTACCATTAGATCAGCCCTCCTTAGGGAAGTTCTAAACATGTATATGAAAGAATGATACTTGCTACCATAAAACACACTTAAGTACAAAGCCCATAGGCTCTACAAAGCAACCGCACAATAGAAACTACAAAGCAACCAGCTAACAACTTCACAATAGGATCAAAATGTCACATATCAATATTAACCTTGAATGTAAATGGTCTAAAGGCCCCATTTACAGGCAGAGTTTCATTGGATTAAAAAAACAAGACCTATCTGTCTTCTGTCTCCAAGAGCCCCACCTCACAGATAATGACACACACACAGGATAAAATGATTGGAGAAAGATCTATCCATAAATGGAAAACAGAAAACAGCAGGGGTCACTATCATTATATCAGATAAGAGAGATTTTAACCAACAAAGGAGGAGGAAGGGCATTAAATAATGATAAAAGATTCAATTCAACCAGAAGACTCAACTATTGTAAATATAGACACACCCAACATTGGAGCACCCAGATTCATAAAACAAGTACTTCTAGACTTAGGAAAGGACTTAGATAGACATACAATAATAGTGGGGTACATCAACACCCCACCAGCAGTATTAGGTAGTTCACTGAAGCAGAAAATTCACAAATTCTGGACTTAATTAGATGACCAATTGGACTCAATAGACATCTACAGAACACTCCACCCAACAACCACATAATATACATTAAGAGGACATACATCTATATACAGAACATACTCCAAGACTGACCACATGCTCAGCCATAGTTTCAACAAATTCAAAAATATTGAAATTATACCAACCATATTCTCAAACCATAGTGGAATAAAAACAGAAATCAGTACCTAGAACATCTCCAAAAATAGCACAATTTCATAGAAATTAAACGACTTGCTCCTGAATGACTTTTGGTTAAAAATAGGATTAAGACAGAAATCAAAAAGTTCTTTAAAATAAATGAAAATAGACACACAACATACCAACGTCTCCCAGATACAGGAAAAGCAGTGTTTAGAGGAAAATTTATGCTTTTCCACTAAATGCTTATCTCAAAAAGTTAGAAAGATGTCGAATTAACAATCTAACTTCACACCTAGAGGAACTAGAAAAACAAAAACTAACTTCAAAGCTGTAAGAAAAGAAATAACTAAAATCAGAGTGGAAATGAATGAAATTGAGACTCAAAAATCCATACAACGAATCAATAAATCCAAAAGTTTGTCCTTTGAAAGGAAACAAGATTAATAGACCACTAGCTAGATTAACAAACAAAAAAGAGAGAAGATCCAAATAAGCATAAGCAGAAACAACACAGGGGATATTAAAACCAATTCCATAAAAATACATTAGATCCTCTAAGACTATTATAAGCAACTTTATGCACATAAACAAGATAACCTAGAAAAAATGAATAAATTCCTGGAAACACACAAGCTCTCCATATGAATCAGGAATAAACTGAAACTCTGAACAGACTAATACTGAGTTCTGAAATTGAGTCAGTAAGAAAAATCCTACCAACCAAAAGCAGCCTTAGACCAGATGGATTCACAGCTGAATTCTACTTGATATACAAAAAGAGTGGTTACAAATTCTAATGAAACTTTTCTAAAAAATCAAGAAGGAGAGATTCCTCCCTAACTCATTCTCTCATTCTATGAAACCATCATCACCCCTACACCAAATCCTGGCAAAGAAACAATGAAAAATGTAACTAACAAACAAACAAAAACAAAAACAAAACCAACATCCCTGATGATCACAGATGCAAAAACCCTCAACAAAATACTAGCAAACCCAATCCAGTAGCACATAAAAAGCTATTTACCAAAATCAAGTATGCTTCATTCTTGGGATGTAAGGTACATTCAACAGATGCAAGTCAATAAATGTGATTAATCACATAAACAGAATTAAAAACAAAAATCATATAATTATCTCAACAGACGTGGAAAAAGCCTTTGATAAAATCCAATAGCACTTCATAACAAAAACCCTCAATAAACTAGGCATTGAAGGATTATAACTAAAAATAAGAACCATCTACGACAGACCCACAGCCAATATCACACTGGATGAACAAAAGCTGGAGGCATTTTCCTTGAGAATTGGAACAAGATAAGAATGCCCATTGTCCTCATTCCTATTTAACATCATACTGGAATTCCTTGCCAGGCCAATCAGACAAGATAATGAAATACAGGGCATCAAAATAGGAGAAGAAGAAGTCAAATTATCTCTCTTCATAAATGATATGATAGTATACCTATAAAATCTTAAAGACTCCACCAAAAGGCTCCTGGAACAGAAAAAATACTTCAGTAAAGTTTCAGGATACAAAAAATCAGTGTACAAAAAATAGTAACATTTCTATATACCAATAATCTTCAAATGAGAGCCAAATCAAGAATGCAATTACATTTAAAATAGCAACAAAATAAATAAAATACCTAGGAATTCATCTAATCAAGGAGGTGGAATAACATATCTCTACAAGGAGAACTACAAAATACTGCTGAAACTAATAATAGATGACATAAACAAATGGAAAAATATTCCACCCTTATGGATTGGAAAAAGCCATATTATTAAAATGGCAATACTACCCAAAGCAATTTTGCAGATTAATTGCGATTCCTATCAAACTACCAATGTCATTTTTTGCAGAATTAGAAAAAACTATTTTAAAATTCATATGGAATCAAAAAAGAGCCTCAGTAGCCAAAGTATCCCAAGCAAAAAGAGTAACTCCAGGGGCATCACATTACCCAACTTCAAACTGTGCTATAAAGCTACAGTAACCCAAACCAAATGTTACTGTTATATAAACAGACACCTAGACCAAATGGAACAGAATAGAGAACCCAGAAGTAAAGCCACACATCTATAGCCATTTGATCTTTGATAAAGTTGACAACGATAAGCAATAAAGGATTCTCTATTCAATAAATGATACTGGGATAGCTGGCTAGCTACATGCAGAAGAATGAAATTAGACTTCTATCTTTCACCATATACAATATTAACTCAAGATGGATCAAAGATTTAGATGTAAGTCTAAATCATCTAGAATTCCAGAAGAAAACCTAGGAAACACCATTCTGGACATGGGCCTTGGTACTCAATTTATGACTAAGTCCTCAAAAGTCATTGCAACAAAAACAAAAACAAATGAGAAGTTAGATCTAATTAAACTAAAGAGCTTCTGTACAGCAAAAGATATTATCAATATGGTTAAAGTGACAATCTCCTTAATGGCAGGAAATATTGACAAACTATGCATTCAACCAAGGTCTAAAATCCAGAATCTATAAAGAATTTTAACAATTCAACAAGCAAAAAGACAAATAAACTCATTAACAAATTGGCAACACATGGGCAGACACTTCTCAAAAGTAGACATACAAGTGGCCAACAAAGGTATGAAAAAAAATGCTCATAAACACTAATCATCAGAGAAATGTAAATGAAAACCACAATAAGATATCATCTCACAGAAGTCAGAGTGGTTACTGTTAAAAAGTCAAAAGATAACAGATTCTAGGAAGGTTGTAGATAAAAGGGAATGTTTATACACTGTAGGTGGGTATATATTAGTTCAGCTACTACGAAAAGCAGTTTGGGGATTTCTTAAGGAACAATTAGCAGGGCTACCATTTGACCCAGCCATCCCCCTACTGGGTATATATACAAAGGAGAGTAAATTGTTCTACCAAAAAGATATATGGCGTGTACATTCATTTTAGTGTAATTCACAATAGCAAAGATAAAGACTTAACTTAGGTGCCCATCAATGGTGGATTAGATAAAGGAAATGTGGTATGTATACACCATGAAATACTACAGAGCCATAAAAAGAATGAGATCATGACATTTGCAGCAACATGGATGCAGCTGGAAGCCATTATACTAAGAAAATAAATGCATTAACAGAATACCAAATATCACATGTTCTCATTTATAAGTAGGAGCTAAACATTGGGTACTCATAAACATAAAGATGGCAACAACAGACATTGGGGACTTACAGAGTGGGGAGGGAGAAAGGAGGCAAGAAATGATAAACTAAGTGTGAGTACTATGCATACTATTTGGGTTATAGGATCATTCATATCCCAAATATCGGCATCACACAATATACTCATGTAATGAACCTGCACATATACTCCCTGAATCTAAAATAAAAGATAAAATTATTTTAAAATACAAGCTATAAAGGAAACTATTGTTATTATTGGGAATATATGAATACATATCATATATTAAATATACCATCCATATTCAATGTCAGATTTCCTGAGTTTGATCATTCTATTCTATTTAAGTAGAATATCTTTGTTCTCGTGAGATATGTAGAAAAGTAGCTGTAGACTGCCACAATGTCTGAAACTATGTCTCAGTAAATACAAGCTTTTCTATATATTTCATGTGACATTTCTACTAGTAAAATAAATCCACTGTCTTCATATCTCTGAGAAGTGGTAGGGCCAGCAAGACAGCTGATGTGGAGCCCAGAGGGTTTGATGCAGTAGCATCAGTAGTGGAGCACAGCCAGGGACAGCCATCCCTCAAGGCTCAACTTGCTCCCATAGGAGTCTTTAGCCCTAAGAAAATGGCTGGACCTGATCTCTGCAGGGTAGTCTTGCACATCAGATGGGGCTGCTCCAACCTGAGCACCCCTTGGTCTACTACTCACTCCTGGGGCCCTAGCCTGGCCACCCCTGCTTGCAGGGAAGCCTTGGGTGCCCTTGGGACCCATACCATAGCTTCTACCCTGGCAGACTGTGCCTGAGAAGTAGAGAGCTCCAGTGAGGCAGCCCTATGGACACACACCAATCCATCCACTCCCTCCCTATAATGCAGCTTCCTACAGGCCCACAGCAACTATCCACATAACTTTGCATGTGCATGTCTGCACAGGCAGGTTTTACTTTCCTTGCCCTGCCAGCAGTCCAGCAGTCTACCCCCTGCTGGCTGTCACTGCAGACAGAGCTTCGGCAACACAGAGCCAGAAAGCCCCAACCCTACCAACACCCAACCCTTGCACTAACACTGCTCAGAGAACAGTGGATCTCCCTCACCCTGAGCAATCACTTCTGCTTGCAGGGCACAGAGAAGGCATCCAGGCCTGTACTCATGAGCACCCTACTTCCAAGTCAACGCCACCTCCAGCATGACTAAACACACAGTCTCCTGCACCACCACCAATGGCATTGTTTCTGCCACTGTGGTGAATGCCCTCAGGAAGGCAGGCACCCTGGCACCCACTAGCACTCTGCCACAGCTACTGCACCTCCACTCCTCCCACCCACAGCTCAGTGGATTTCAGACCTTGAGAAGACATAGAAACAAAGTTGTGGTCCAGTACAAGTCCCACAGACTTAGAGCATGCAGTCCAGGGGCTGGGAGCTGAGTGTTGGCCCCCTAAAATCTTCCAGAAATGAAGCTGGATGAATACACCTTATACCGCAATCGAATCCTCAAGGTCATCAGATAGGATAAAAGAAAAAAAAGTAACTAAACTTAGAGCAGAACTGAAGGAGACAGAAAAACAAAAAACCCTACAAAAAAAATCAATGAATCCAGGAGCTGGTTTTTAGAAAAGATCAAAAAAATTGATATACTGCTAGCAAGACTAATAAAGAAGAAAAGAGAGAAGAATCAAACAGATACAATAAAAAATGATAAAGGGGATATCACCACCGACCCCACAGAAATACAAACTACCATCAGAGAATACTATAAACACTTCTACACAAATAAACTAGAAAATCTAGAAGAAATGGATAATTTCCTGGACACTTACACTCTCCCAAGACTAAACAAGGAAGAACTTGAATTCCTGAATAGACCAATAGCGGGCTCTGAAATTGAGGCAATAATTAATAGCCTACCAACCAAAAAAAAGGCCAGGACCAGACAGGTTCACAGACGAATTCTACCAGAGGTACAAGGAGGAGTTGGTACCATTCCTTCTGAAACTATTTCAATCAATAGAAAAAGAGAGAATCCTCCCTAACTCATTTTATGAGGCCAACATCATCCTGATACCAAAGCCTGGCACAGACACAACAAAAAAAGATAATTTTAGACCAATATCCCTGATGAACATCAATAAATATCCTCAATAAAATATCCTCAATAAAATACTGGCAAATATCCTCAACAAAATACTGGCAAAGCGAATCCAGCAGCACATCAAAAAGCTTATCCACCATGATCAAGTGGGCTTCATCCCTGGGATGCAAGACTGGTTCAACATACGCAAATCAATAAACGTAATCCAGCATATAAACAGAACCAAAGACAAAAACCACATGATTATCTCAATAGATGCAGAAAAGGCCTTTAACAAAATTCAACAGCCCTTCATGCTAAAAACTCTCAATAAATTCGGTATTGATTGAACGTATCTCAAAATAATAAGAGCTATTTATGACAAACCCACAGCCAATATCATATTGAATGGGCAAAAGCTGGAAGCATTCCCTTTGAAAACTGGCACAAGACAGGGATGCCCTCTCTCACCACTCCTATTCAACATAGTGGTGGAAGTTCTGGCTAGGGCAATCAGGCAAGAGAAAGAAATAAAGGGTATTCAATTAGGAAAAGAAGAAGTCAAATTGTCCCTGTTTGCAGATGACATGATTGTATATTTAGAAAACCCCATTGTCTCAGCCCAAAATCTCCTTAAGCTGATAAGCAACTTCAGCAAAGTCTCAGGATACAAAAACAAGGTGCAAAAATCACAAGCATTCTTATATACCAGTAACAGACAGAGAGCCGAATCATGAATGAACTCCCATTCACAATAGCTTCAAAGAGAATCAAATACCTAGGAATCCAATGTACAAGGGATGTAAATGACCTCTTCAAGGAGAACTACAAACCACTGCTCAGTGAAATAAAAGAGGACACAAACAAATGGAAGAACATACCATAGTCATGGATAGGAAGAATCAATATTGTGAAAATGGCCATACTGCCCAAGGTAATTTATAGATTCAATGCCATCCCCATTAAGCTACCAATGTCTTTCTTCACAGAATTGGAAAAAACTGCTTTAAAGTTCATATGGAACCAAAAAAGAGCCCACATTGCCAAGACAATCCTAAGTCAAAGGAACAAAGCTGGTGGCATCACGCTACCTGACTTCAAACTATACTACAAGGCTACAGTAACCAAAACAGCATGGTACTGGTACCAAAACAGAGATAAAGACCAAAGGAACAGAAGAGAGTCCTTAGAAATAATACCACACATCTACAGCCATCTGATCTTTGACAAACCTGAGAGAAACAAGAAATGGGGAAAGGATTCCCTATTTAATAAATGGTGCTGGGAAAATTGGCTAGCCATAAGTAGAAAGCTGAAACTGGATCCCTTCCTTACTCCTTATATGAAAATTAATTCAAGATGGACTAGAGACTTAAATGTTAGACCTAATACCATAAAAACCCTAGAAGAAAACCTAGGTAATACCATTCAGAACATAGGCATGGGCAAGGACTTCATGTCTAAAACACCAAAAGCAACGGCAACAAAAGCCAAAATTGACAAACAGAATCTAATTAAACTAAAGAGCTTCTGCACAGCAAAAGAAACTACCATCAGAGTGAACAGGCAACCTACAGAATGGGAGAAAATTTTTGCAATCTTCTCATCTGACAAAGGGCTAATATCCAGAACCTACAAAGAACTCAAACAAATTTACAAGAAAAAAACAACCCCATCAAAAAGTGGGTAAAGGATATGAACAGACACTTCTCAAAAGAAGACATTCATACAGCCAATAGACACATGAAAAAATGCTCATCATCACTGGCCATCAGAGAAATGCAAATCAAAACCACAATGAGATACCATCTCTCACCAGTTAGAATGGCAATCATTAAAAAGTCAGGGAACAACAGGTGCTGGAGAGGATGTGGAGAAATAGGAACGCTTTTACACTGTTGGTGGGACTCTAAACTAGTTCAACCATTGTGGAAAACAGTGTGGCAATTCCTCAAGGATCTGGAACTAGAAATACCATTTGACCCAGCCATCCCATTACTGGGTGTATACCCAAAGGATTATAAATCACGCTGCTATAAAGACACATGCACAAGTATGTTTACTGTGGCACTATTCACAATAGCAAAGACTTAGAATCAACCCAAATGACCATCAGTGACACACTGGATTAAGAAAATGTGGCACATCTACACCATGGAATACTATGCAGCCATACACAAGGATGAGATCGTGTCCTTTGTAGGGACATGGATGCAGCTGGAAACCATCATTCTCAGCAAACTATCGCAAGAACAGAAAACCAAATACTGCATGTTCTCACTCATAGGTGGGAATTGAACAATGAGATCACTTGGACACAGGAAGGGGAACATCACACACCGGGGCCTATTGTGGGGAGGGGGAGGGATAGCACTAGGAGATATACCTAATGTAAATGATGAGTTAATGGGTGCAGCACACCAACACGGCACATGTATACATATGTAACAAACCTGCACGTTGTGCACATGTACCCTAGAACTTAAAGTATAATAATAAAAAAAAAAGAAAAAAAATCTAAAGGTCAGCAATTTCAAAGATTGAAGGTAAATAACCCCACAAAGTTGAGGGATAATCAGCATAAGATCCCTGAAAACTCAAAAAACCAGAGTGTCTTCCTTTCTCCAAATGACCATATCTCCCCTCCAGCAAGGGTTCTGAAACAGACTGAGGTGGCTGAAATGACAGAAATAGAATTCAGAATATGGATAGCAATGAATATCACTGAGCTACAGGAGTACATTGAAATCCAATGCAAGGAAGCTGAAAATCATGATAAAACAATGTAGGAGCTGACAGACAAAATAGCCAGTATAGAAAAGAATGTGAATGACCTAATAGAGCTGAAAAACACGCTATAAAAATTTCATAAGGCAATCACAAGTATTAATAGCAGAATAGACCAAGTGGAGGAGAGATCACAGAGCTTGTAGACCAGCTTTCTGAAATAAGGCAGTTCCACAAGAATAGACAAAAAAGAACTGTAAAAGAATGAACAAAACCTCCACGAAATACGGGATTATGTAAAGAGGCTGAATCTATGACTCATTGGTGTCCCTGTAAGAGATGGGGAAAATACAGCCAATGTGGAAAACATATTTCAAGACAACATCCATGAGTAGTTCCCCAATCTAGCTAGAGAGGCCAACATTCAAATTCAGGAAATGCAGAAAACCCCAGTAAGATACTTCACAGAAGATCATCCTCAAGAAACATAATCATCAGATTCTTCAAGGTTAAAATGAAAGAAAAAAATGTTGAAGACATCTAGAGAGAAAGGTCACTTACAAAGGGAAGCCCATCAGACTAACAGCAGACCTCTCAGCAGAAACCCAACAAGTCAGAAGAGACTGAGGACCAACATTCGACATTCTTAAAGAAAAGAAATTACAATGCAGAATTTCATATCCACCCAAACTAAGCTTCATAAGTGAAGGAGAAATAAGACCCTTTTCAGACAAACAAATGCTGAGGAAAATCATTACCACCAGACCTGCCTTACAAGAGCCCCTGAAGGAAGCACTACATATGAAAAGGAGAATGTTACCAGACACTACAAAAACACACTAAAATACACAGACCAGCAAAACTATAAAGCAACCACATAAACAAGTCTGCAAAATAACCAGCTAACATCCTGATGACAAGATCAAATCCACACATATCTATACTAACCTTAAATGTAAATGGGCTAAATGCCTTAATTAAAAGGCACAGAATGGCAAGGTGAATAAAGAACCCAGACCCACTGGTATGCTGTCTACAGGAGACCCATCTCACATGCAATGACACACAGGTTTAAAATAAAGAGATAGAAGAAAATCTACCAAGCAAATGGAAACCAGAAAAAAGCAGGGGTTGCAATTCTAGTTTCCAACAAAACAGACTTTATACGAAAAAAGATAAAAAAGTAAAGAAGGGCATTACATAATGGTAAAGGGTTAAATTCAACAAGCAAATCTAACTATCCAAAATATATATGCACCCACTAGAGGAGCACCCATATTAATAAAGCAAGTTCTTAAAGACCTTCAAAGAGATTTAAATTCTCACACAATAACAGTGGGAAAATGTAACACACTACTGACAATATTAGGCAGATTGTTGAGACAGAAAATTAACAGATATTCTGGACCTGAACTCAGCACTGGATCAAACAGAACTGGTAGATATATATACAACTCTCTACCCCAAAACAACAATTATACATTCTTCTCATAGTTACATGGTACATATTCTAAAACTGATCACATATTCAGAAATAAAACACTCCTCAGCAAATGCAAAAGAACTGAAATTATAACAAACAATCTCTCAGACCCCAGAATAATCAAATTAGAAGTCAAGACTAGGAAATTCACTCAGAACCATGCAATTTCATGGAATATTGAATAACCTGCTTCTAAATGACTTTTGTGTAAATACTGAATTTAAGACAGAGATAAACAAGTTATTTGAAACTAATAAAAAGAAAGTTACAACATACCAGAATCTCTGGGACACAGCTCAGTCTGTGTTAAGAGGGAAATTTATAGCACTAAACACTCACATCAAAAATTTAGAATTTCTCAAGTTAACAACTTAATATCACAATTAAAGAACTAGAGAACCAAGAGCAAACAAATTCTAAAACTAGCAGCAGACTAGAAAAAAACAAAATCAGAGCTGAACTGAAGGAGACAGAGACATTAAAAACCATTCAAAAGATTAATGAATCCAGGAGATTTTTTTTTTAATGAATGAAATAGTTAGACTTCTAGCTAGATTAATAAAGAGGAAAAGAGAGATTCAAATAAATACAATCAGAAATTTTAACAAAGGGGAGATTACCACTGATCCCAAAGAAATACAAATAACCATTCGAGACTATTATGAATACCTCTATTTACACAAACCAGAAAGTCTAGAAGAAATGAATAAATTCCTGGACATGTATACCCTCCTAAGACTGAACCAGGAAGAAACTGAATCCCTGAACAGACCAATAATGAGCTTTGAAATTGAGTCAGTAATAAATAGCCAACCAACAAAAAAAGCCCAAGACCACATGGATTCACAGATGAATTCTACCAGATATACAAAGAAAAGCTCATACCATTCATGCTGAAACTACTCCAAAAAGTTGAGGAGAAGGAATTCCTCCCTAGCTTATTCTACAAAGCTAGCATCACACTGCTACCAAAACCTGACAGAGTCACAACAACAAAAATTTCAGACATATATTCTTGATGAACATTGATGCAAAGTAGTCAACAGAATACTTGCAAACCAATTCAGCAGCACATCAAAAAGCTTATCCACCATGATCAAGTAGGCTTTATCCCTGGGATGCAAGGTTTGTTCAACATCTGCAAATCAATAAATGTGATTGATCACATAAATACCACTAAAGACAAAAACCACATGATTATCTCAATAGATGCAGAAAAGGCTTTTGATAAAATCCAATACCCCTTAATGTTAAAAATTCTCAATAAACTAGGTATTGAAGGAACATACCTCAAAGTAATAAGAACCACCTATAACAAACCCACAGCCAACATCATATTGAATGGGCAAAAGCTGGAAGCAATCCCCTTGAAAACTGGAGGAAGACAGGAATACCCTTTCTTACCACTCCTATTCAACATAACATTGGAAGTCCTGGCCAGGACAAGCAGGCAAGAGAAAGAAATAAAGGCATCCCAATAGGAAGAAAGGAAGTCAAACTATCCCTGTTTGCAGACAAAATGATCCTATAGCTAGAAAACCCCCTAGTCTCAGCCCAAAAGCTTTTTAAGCTGATAAACTTCAGCAAAGCATCAGCATACAAAATCAATGTGCAAAAATCGGTAACATTCTTATACACCAACAACAGTCAAGCCAAGATCAAAATCAGGAATGCAATCTCATTTAAAATTGCCACAAAAAATAATAAAATACCTAAGAATAGAGCTAACCAGGAAGGTAAAAGATCTCTAGAAAGAGAACTACAAAACATGACTCAAAGAAACCAGATATGACACAAACAAATGGAAAAACATTCCTTGCTCATGGATAGGAAGAATCAATACTGTGAAAATGGTCATACTGCCCAAAATGATTTATAGATTCAATGCCATTCCTATTACACTACCATTCAAATTCTTCACAGAACTAGAAAAACACTATTTTACAATTAACATGGAATCAAAAAAGAGCCCTAATAGCCAAGGCAATCCTAATAGCTGAGTCAATAATAAGCAAAAAGAACAAAGCTAGAGTCATTGTGCTACTAGACTTCAAACTGTATTACAGGGCTATGGTAAACAAAATAGCGTAGCACTGATACAAAAACAGACGCACAGACCAGTGGAACAGAATAAAGAATGCAGCAATAAGGCTGCACACCTACAACTAGCTGATCTTCAACAAACCTGATAAAAACAAGCAATGGGGAAAGGACTTCGTATTCAAAAAATGATGCTGGAATAACTAGCCATGTGCAGAATATTGAAACTGGACCCCTTCCTTATACTATATACAAAAACTAACTCAAGATGGATCAAAGACTTAAATGTAAAGCCCAAAACTATAAAAACCCTGAAAGACAACCTAGGCAATACTATACAGGACATAGGAATGAGCAAAGATTTCATGATGAAGATGCCAAAAGCAATTACAACAAAACCACAAAATGACAAATGGGATCTAATTAAATAAAAGAGCTTCTGCACAGCAAATTATTAATAGAATGAACAGACAACCTATAGAATGGGAGAACATATTTGCAAACTAGGTATCCGATAAAGGTGTAATAACCAGCATCTATAAGATACTTAAAATAATTTACAAGAAAAAAAAATGAGCAACCCTTTTAAAAAGTATGCAAATGACATGAATGGACACTTTTCAAAAGAAGACATACATGCAGCCAACAAGTATCTGAAAAATAGCTCAATATCACTCATCATTAGAGAAATGCAAATCAAAAACACAATGAGATACCATCTAACACCAGTCAGAATGACTATTATTAAAAAGTCAAAAAATAAAAGACAATAGTGAGGTTGCAGAAAAAAAGGAATGCTTATACACTGTTGGTGGGAGTGTAAATTAGTTCAGATCTTGTGGAAGGCAGTTTGGTGATTCTTCAAAGACCTAGAGGCAGAAATATCATTCAACCCAGCAATCTCAGTACTGGGTATATACCCAAAGAAATATAAATCATTCTTTTATAAAGACACATGCATATGTAAGTTCATTGCAGCACTATTCACAATAGTGAAGACATGGGATCAACGTAAATGCCTATCAGTGATAGACTGTATAAAGAAAATATGGTACATAAACACCATGGAGTACTATGCAGCTATATAAAATAAGAACAAGATTATGCTCTCTGCAGGAACAGGGATGGAGCTGGAGACCATTATCCTTAGCAAACTAATGCAGGAACAGAAAACAAAATACCACATGTTCTCACTTGTAAGTGGGAGATAATGATGAGAACACATGGGCTTATACAGGGGAGCACCATACGCTGGGGCCTATTGGAGGGTGGGGTTGAGAGGAGGGAGAGAGTTAGGGAAAAAAAAGTCCACTAATGGGTACTAGGCTTAGTATCTGAGGATAAAATAATCTGTACAACAAACCCCCATTACCCACGTTTGCCTATATAATAAAACTGCACATATACCCTGAACCTAAAACTATTTGCAAATACATATATTGATATTTTAGCATACCCCTTGTCATTCTGAAATGTTTACTACAACTTCTTGACATTCATTTACCATGTATATTTTTTGTTTTAGCATTATTTCTGCCTTCCCTTACCCCCCTTTTCTGAATGCTGACAGCTTCATTCACCAGGGCTATTTCTGGCTGCTCATTGTAACCTTTATTCACTACAAAATCATTTCAAACTGCAATTTCTTTAAATAGATTCCCTTTACATTTTTAGACATGAATTATCTGTTTATGAAGTTTCTCTAATTACAGCATGAGTTACTTGGAAATTCCCATCTGTATCCAATGTGCAGTTGGCATCATGCTACACTTATTTTCTTAAGTTTCTTTCTTAAAAGAAAATAAAGTGGAAGAAAAATCATACTAAAAATAGCAATCATATTTCTATAAACATTAATGTTAGTGCAATCTTCCTCAATGTCTTAGCTAGTATTTTTTCTTAATATTTATTTTTCTGGAGCCCAGCTCCCTGGACAGCTTCTTTGGAAACCCATCTAATATGTGACAGGTCTGCAAAGGGATCAGCATGTTTCAGTATCATATATACAGTGTAATTTAGAATAGTCTAAACCAACAGACAGCTTTGAACAGTATGAATTTCATGTCTATTTACATAGAAGACATTCATGGGAGGAGAACTAACATTATCTATAAACAGACATACTTACCCATACAAACATAATCAGTCAATGTTGTTGATTATCCTCCTGGAAAAGACCAGAGGGCTTACTGTGATTCTTTTAAATTCCTCCCCAGTTCCAATCGAACTGTAAAACAGTTGTGTCTCTTTACAGATCCCGAAAGCTGATAGGAAATTAGAGTAAGCAAGTAAGTATTCAACTACATATTTTCTAATTTTAGGATTTTTAGTATTCCTCTTAAAAATTATTGGTGGTTTTATACTCAGACCCTGGAAATGTTAAACAAACTAAAAAAAAAAAAAAAGGCCAAGTCACCTAAGGAGTACTTTATATAATCAAAAGTTTGTGATATAAAGTTAAAGCTTATATCTACTGTCAGCCCTGTTGTTCAGTAGTCAGAATCATTATTTAAAATTCCAGTATTACATATAATTGCTTGTTACTTCAAATGGTATAAGAAGGAAACAAAGAAGACATTTGTGAGATTGTCTTTTAAGAAAAAATCCAGCAAATATGGTAGCCACAGTGTTCTTGTCAGTTACTAACGATGGAACGAATTGCAAAGTTTTCTACAGGAACTTCAGGGGATCTGTGCCTCCTACCTCTCTACAGTAGCAATCTCCTCCTAACCTGGGTGGCAAGGAGAAAGCAATTCTTCCTCCCAATATGTCTAACATGCTCCTCTCATAACCACAGGGTATAGAAAAACACTGATTCCACAAAAAGAATAGATGCATAATCACACATTAACAGCTAGAAGTTTTCAAAGCATATATTTGAAGCCTTCAATAGAAATCAGTTTATAAAATCTCAGTGCTTTGAGACTGATTAATTACATAAAGAAAAACTAACACTTGGGGCCCTGAAGCAGGAAGGCTAGTATCTATCAGTAGGTAGGATTAGATAAGAACCAAGGGAGGCACAGAAAGGAACTACTTCCCTGCCCAATTTAGTTAAGGCTTCCTACCAGTTCCATGCTGGAGAAATTAGAAATGATACATTATCCTTTCTAAAAAAATAATTTATTGTGATTTAAATACAAAGTAAACTGAATATGGGGAATCATTTTCAACATACCCGCTTGTCAATTTCATCAAGTCCTAAATTTAAAAACTGCTATGAATTGCTGCATATAGGTTCCCAGACTGCATAGAACCTCCCTGATTATGAGAGTCAAGATGCTGGTGATGAGTCACAACAAATCTAGATACGCAGTTCCCTTAAACGCCTTTCTCAGAAACGTACTTTTGTCCAGGTGTACTCGCAATGACATTGTTTTGTTGCAAAGAAAAACATATCTGACTCCTGAAAAAAGTGGGCAAATCATTTCATTTAGAGAGACACCCTAAAAATAGAAAGAAAGTAAAGAATCTAAACATAATGATAAGGCAAAATAAAATGTTATTTATCATTATTATTACATCAAATTGCATTTGGTCTGAAATTTGTCCTCTAATGAGTCTTAACTTTATACTTCTGGTCTCATCCCATTTACTATTTCACAACATCTATAGTCAAAAGGCTAGGCACAGTGTACATGGGTCCTTTCCTAGCATCTTACAAAGCTAAAAACAAGGCATCCATATGGCTGAAGTCTCACCTGGAATTTGGGGTACTCTTTCAGATTTAATCAGGTTGTTAGAAGAAATTTTCTGCAGCTGTAGAACTGAGGTTCCCTTCTTCTTGGTGGCTATTGGCCTGGGACCACACTCAGCTCCTAGGGGTCACCCTAAGCTCCTTGCCACATCCCTCAGCCTCAGTCTATTAATGACATGGTGGTTACTCTTTCAAGGCCAACAAGGGAGTATCTCTGTCTCTTTTAATCCTTCTGACTTATTTTAAGGGTTCACCTGATTAGATAGAGCCCATCCAGGATAACCTTTCTCATATAAACTCAATTTATATGAGACTTTCATGATATCTGTAAAATCCCTTTACAGACACACCTAGATTAGTATTTAAGTCAATAAATGAAAGAAAATGTGTATAACAGAGGGGTGGGGATATTGGGGCCATCTTAGAATTCTGCCTTCCACAATCATATGCTTAACTCAAAACTCATCATCATTATTGTCCCATGTATGACTACTTTAATTTACTTTTACATTTATTTAATACTATAATGAATAGGTACAAACCTCCTGTTCAACTCAAGAAGCATAGCATAGTAAAAATTATTAATGTTTACCAAAATGTACCTCCACATTCTATCTTCCTGCTAAGAGATAGCTTTCTAAATTTCATTTATTATTCATAATATTTAACATTTTTACCAATATACATGTCCACATATTTCATTTCACTTATTTTGAACTTAAGATACACCATAAACATTCTCCTGGGACTTGCCTCATCCATTGTGCTTGTATAATGTTATTACTTCCATCTCCTTGGTTATTATAACTTCAGGGGTTTCATTAAAAAACCTTTTGTACATCTTGTAGATAAGAAAAGTAAGGTATAGAAAGTCCTTACAATATCATTTTGTATTGGTAGACTTTTATCATCAAAATTCAGTGTCATTTCTACCATTTAGTACATTTCAATGAAATCACCTACAGTATATTAAAATATATTTATGTGTACCATTATAAATAAAATTTGAATAAGTTTATTAATGAACCAAATTATGCTAAAATCAGTAAAACTCTTCCCAATGTGTCATGATACAAATAACAATACACAAAAATATCTTGTCAGAGTGGTTAGAATTTCTGCAGTACACCTTTACAAATTATAGAAAAAGAAACATAGTAAGTAAAACTCTGGATTTAAACTGACTTTTTCAAGAACCACACAAACCACTATCTGAAATTCTCAAATGATATTCTTGGTAATTATTGGGTATTTATTGAATAACAATGAATGGTTAGCATCCCATAACAGGCATAATAGAAAATATCTGTAGAATTAAAAACTTCCTGTAATACCTGTTCTTATTATTGGAAGGAGTAACTTTAGCAGGATAAGCAATGCTTTAAAACAGGAGTTACTGCCATTTGATAGAGATGGTATAGTGTAGTGCAGCTAAAAGATAGTAGTGGGTTGTAAAAAAATTAGTAATTCTTAAACTTTTGATCTATAAAGATAGGTTTCTTTATACAAGATATTGGATGAAGGAGGAAAGAAGTTGACTATTTCCTTCAGCTAACTCTGTGTTTGGAAAGGGAGCCCCCTTAGAGTCATGAGACCAGATAGCTATAGGATAGCTGCATTTATCAGGTCTATCAGCTACCTCCTTTTGCATTATCCATTCCTTGTGTTATTGCACAACCACCAGAGACATCAGTTATTAGAGAGTGGGTAGAGAGGAGTATATATTTGGATGCAAAAAGGACAGAACAGATCAAGAACAAAATATGACTATATGAAATATAACTTTAGGAATATCCCTTCCTTTTGCCTCTCCAACCCCCAAATCTTTTATATGGTATTGTGTTACTTTAACTGTGCGTATTCAAATGAAACTGAAATTTACTTTAGCAACAAAATGAACTTAACAGTCCTCAATCCTGCCTCCCATCTGTCATTTTCCTCTTCCTTTTATCTAGTGTTGCCTATGACTATCTTCCAGACATTTCTGTAGTTCACTCATCTTAACTTGGTTGTCTCCTTAAACCATTAGGAGTCCATGAACTTTATTGTGAGAATGAATATTGACCTCTCAGGAGCACTTCACAATCCAGTGTGTCCTGTCCCGTCTTTCATAAATTGATTTTTTAGACTATTGGATATTGAACAGATAATTAGAAAAGCTTAGGCCAATTGGGATTACATATAAAGGCCATAAAACAAATAAATAGAGTGAGTTTAATGAACCAACTATAGACCACAAAATATAATTACAGCAGCAGCAGCAGAGATTTATAAAACCGAGAATGTCTTCTCTTGTTTAGTATACTTAGCTCTTAACTATACTTAGCAGGAAAACTTGCTAATTACAATAAGATAACCTTAAAATGACAACATATTCTTTAAAATCTTAGGACACATTAGAATTCTAAGTAATTACGAAAGAATTTAACTTTTTGAAAAGCCATTTAATTTACCCATAGTATTGGTACACAGATTGAACAAGGAATTCAAAAAGTAGCAAGTGAAATAGATCACTGATGGCCCCAATAATGAATATTTGCGGCCACAAGTCTCTATATCAGCATTGAGTGTTTTTGCTTTTGATCATATAGCAACTGTGCTCTGTCCACAAGATCATACGCTCATAGAATTTTTTCAGCAGCTACTAATTTGTACTAAAAAACTTATGAAAAATATCACCAGCCTTTAATAACAAGAAACTTTCTCTTTAAATTTTCATTTAATTTAAAATATAATTGTATATCCACATGCTATTGTAAAAAAAAGTAAGAGATTTCATGTATCTTTTAACCAATTATTCCCAATGGTAACATCTTGAAAACTGTAATCCAATATTGCAACCTGAATATTGACATTGATACAGTCAAGATACAAAGCATTTTCAATATCACGGGTCCCTTATGTTGCACTTTCATAGCCACAGGGCTTTCCCAACTTAAACTCTGGCAACCACTAACCTGTTCTCTATTTCTATCATTTTTTTCATTTCAATGTAATATAAATGGACTCATATGCTATATAACCCTTATAGCCTAATTCTGTGGGTCATTATTCGGTTTGTTGCATTTATCAATATCTTGTTCATTTTTTTGCTGACTGATATTTCACGGTATAGATATATCACAATTTATTTAAGTGTTCACTCATTAACAGACATCTGGGTTGTGTCCAGTTTTTGTATATTATAGATAAGACTAGTATAAACATATACAGACTTTGTGTGAACAGAAGTCTTCATTTCTCTGAGATAAATGTCTAGGATTGCAACTTCTGGTTGTATGTTAGCTGTATGCTTAGTTCTTTATCAATGTACCAAACAAATTTTCCACAGTGGTTGTACCACTTTCATTCTCACCAGCAGTATATCTAGTGATCCAGTTCCTCTTATTCTCACTAGAATGTGGTATTGCCACTGTTTCTATTTTAGCCATCTTAATAGGTATACAATAATACATCAATTTGGTTTAATTTACATTTCCTGAATGACTTGTGACATTGAAGATTTTATGTGGTTACTTCCCAAATATATATCCTCTTCAGTAAAATGTCTTTTCATGGTTTGAACCATGTTCTTCTTTTAATTAATTAATTTTTAAATTTTGTGGGTACACAGTAGGTATATATGTTTATGGGGTACATGAGATGTTTTGATATAGGCATGCAATGTGAACCACATCATGGTGAATGGGGTATCCATCCCCTCAAGCATTTATCCTTTGAGTTACAAATAATCCAATTACATTCTTTAAGTTATTTCAAAATGTACAATTAAGTTAGTATTGACTATAGTCACCCTATTGTGCTATTGAACAGTAGGTCTTATTCATTCCTTCTAATTTTTGGAGCCATTAACCATCCCTACCTCCCCACTACCCTTTAGGTTTAACTATGAGAGTTCTAGATACCGTTCTCTTGTCAGGTATGTGGTTAGCAAATATTTTTTCCCAGTCTGTACCTTATTTTTTAATATTCTGAACAGGGTATTTTGTAGAAAAATACATTTTTTAGTTTTGATGAAGTCTAATTTACCAGTTTTTCCTTTTATGAATTGCATTTGTTCTGTTAAGTTTGAGAACCTATTGTCTAGACCTAGCTCTCATACCCTTGTGGACTTCTCTATTAATAATTTTTATTTCAATTCTGGGGTTTTCCCTAACATATTTAGTAACTCTGTTGCTTAGTGCATACATATTTAGGATTGCTACATCTTTTTTTGTAACTTAAGCCTTTTATAATTGTATAAACTCCATCACTGTCTCTGGTAATTTTTTATTTTTTGCTCTGAAGTCTATCTGATATTAACATAGCTTCTCCTGCTTTCCTTTGATTAATATTTCTATGAAATACTTTTCCATCCTTTTTACTGTCAACCTGACTATATCACTATATTTGAAGTGACTTTATTGTCAACAGCATAATTTGATGCGTCAATGTTTAATTCAATGTGTCAATTTTCATTTTAATTGGTGAGTTTAGACTAGTCATTTTTAGTGTAATTATTGATATGTTAGGGCTCGAGTTTGCCATTTTGTTTTTGTTTGTTCTGTTTTTCACTTCTTTGTCTTTTTCACGATCTCTGAGTTAAGTAAACACCTTTTTAGAATTTTATTTTAAATTTATCTATATAGTGTTTGGAGTATATCTCTTTGTAAAGATTTTTCAGTGGTTGCTCTAGGTATTACAATATATGCGTATAACTTACCACAGTTTATTGATGTCCTTATTTTACCAGTTCGAGTATAGAAACTTATCTCCCCATTTTATGTCTCACCCATTTATAACATAATTATCTTAAATATTTTCTGTCTCTCTCTATATATATATTTGGCAAATTTATTATTTCTTTCTTCATTCATCAAACAGCATTTTGAAAACCCAAGAGAAGAATAAAAGTCTATTGTATGTACTCATATTTTTGCTTACTATGTTCTGTCATTCTCCCTGAAATTCTAAGTTTCTTTTATTGGTACCTTTCTGTTTAGGGAATTTCCCTTAGCCATTATTTTAAGGTAAAACTATGGGACAAATTATTTTAGTTTTTCATCCTCTTGATTTCCCTTTCATTCCTGAATGGTATATTCACTGTCTACAGAATTCTAAGCTGACAGTTCTTTTCCTGTAGCACCTGAAATATATTGTTGTCATTTTCTTCTCATCTCCATGATTTCTGATTTAAAAAAATCTTGTCAATCTAGTTAATCCGATATGTAAGGCATTATATTTGTCTGATTGCTTTCTAAATTTGTCTTTAATTTTCAGTAGTTTAATTTTGATGTGCTTTGGCATTGATTACTTTGTGTTTATCATATTTGGGTCTTATATATAGTACCTTGAATTTGTAAGTTTATGTCTCTTGCCAAATTTTGAAGGTTTTTGGACATTATTTCTTTGGGTATTTTTTTCAGCCCCGCCCTTTCTCTTCTCTTCTAAGACTCCGAAGGATATTAGATATTTTGTTATGATCACCAAGGTCCTTGAGGCTCTGTTCATTTATGGTCAACCTAGTTGCTCTTTTTCACTCAGATTGGGCAATTTCAATTACAGTGCTTTCTTCCGTCCCTGTCCCTCCAGTCTACTATTAACGCCATTTATTCACTGGCCTTGTAATTTCATTTTTCAGTTGTAAAATTACCATGTAGTTATTCTTCATATCTTCTATTTCCTTGTTGAGACTTGAACTTTTCATTGGTTTCAAGTGTGACTTTAATTGCCCACCGAAGCATTTTTATGACAGCTCCTTTAAGATATTTATTAGATAATTCTAACATCTATGTAATCTTTCTGTTAATATCTTCTGATTTTTTGTTTCATTCAGTATGAGATTGACCTCATTCTTGGTGTGACAAATAATTTTCTATTGCAACTTGGGTATTTTTGTGATATGCTCAAAGATTCTGGATCTTATTTAAACCTTCTATTTTAGCAAACTTTCACGAGCACTTCTCTGGCAGGGGAAGAGGGACCTCTGCATCATTTTTGATAGTTGGTGGTAAAAGCAACATTCTCCACTCATCTTCAATTGACACAAGAGGGGAGGTAGCTTCTAATTATGCTGCATGGGGCAGCTATTGTGTAAGTCCTAACTCTCCACTAGGTCTCCACTGACTCCACTCCAATGGGAGGGTGAAGGAGTGCCTTGATACTGCTGGGTGAGTGTGGATGAACAGGCTCCACTCCTGGCCTTTGCTGATACTGAGGCTTGGAGTGATGGCTCACTAATGGCCAATAAAGATGAAAGTCCCAGCTCTCTCTGTGACTTTTCTTGACATCACACAGTGGGGAGTTGTAGTGCTTCGTTGCAACCTCAGGAAGGTGAATTCTAGGCAACCCACTTAGCTTTTACTAGTGAGGTTTGGGGTGATGCCCTACTGTTTTATGTGGTTTTTGGCTAGAGTACTTATTATCTAAATGTTTTTTTTGTCATGGCTCATAGAATGTTAATGTTTAAAGGAACTTAAGAAATGATGTCATTTAATTCTTTAATTTTACTTATGAGGACCAGAAAAATTAAATGTATTGCTTATGATAAATATTTCTATTTAGTATCAGATACTGTATTAGAACAAAAATGTTTGGATTCCCACTTCAATATTATTTTTCCTTTGTCAGGCACTTTGTCCAACCTCAATTAATTCAAGGGATGGAAGAGTACCATTCCAGATATTTAAAAATTACTTTGCTCTTTTAGACAACTATGTATTTGTAAATTTAATGATCCAAACATAAATGCTTCCCTTCATTATATCAATGTAAATATTATAGCAAAATCCCCAAACCTCTGGAACTATAGTTTTAACAAAAATTGATGTAATATCACGATCCTATAGTAAAATATTTCTTCCCATTTCTTTCTACAGAATCCCATAACATTGCCTTGGAATTTGTTCTTAGAATTCTTCACTGTTTGAAGTTCATTAGAAAAGATGCCATCACAAGAAATGCTATTTTTTTTTTCAAAGTTGACCTTAAAATTAGTTCATTCTTCATAGTGGCATATAAAAGCGGTCATCATAGAAGATGGGGCATATTTAGACTTTATGGTGTGCTCCTTGGAAGAAGTCTTTGCCCTAGACAGACACATTTATTTAGTCTTGGATGAGAGAACCAGTTTGAGGTGTTACTTTTAACACTAGGATTAGAGAATTGGTAGCTATCCAAAACGAAGGAAAAGGTTAAATCTACTAAAACAATTTTTATAGGAGGATTTCCTTATTTAAAAGTGTTTCTCAGGTCCACGTTTACTTTCCAGTGTTGGAGATTAGAGAAAATATAAAATTATCTTAGTCACAGCTTGACTGGGTAAGCAGTCAGGTTGACACATAAGGGAACCCCAGATAGCTGCCAAACATTGTTTCTGGGGTATTTGTGAGGGTGTTTCTGGAAGGCACTAGCATGTGAATCTGTAGATGGAGTAAAGAAGGTCACCCTCCCTGACATGGGTGGGCATCATCCAACCCATTGAGGTCTGAATAGAACAAAAAGGTGTAAGAAGGAAAAATCTGCTCTCTACTTGAGCTGAGATATCCATTTTCTTCTGTTCTTGAGAACAGGCATTCCTGGTTCTTGGGCCTTTGGACATGGACCTGAACTTATGCCATTGGATGCCCTGAATCTCAGGATTTTGGGTTTGGACTGAAACGATAGCACTGGCTTACTGGACTTCCAGTTTGTAGACAGTAGACAGTCTCCTCAGGCTCCATAATCAGACAAGCCAGTCCCTCACATTGTAGCTTACTCTTTTTATCTAGTCTGTCTATCTATCTATCTGGCTGGCTGGCTATCTATCTATCTATCTATTTATCTATCTTATTGCTTCTGTTTCTCTGGAGAATCCTGAGTAATACAATGGTGACTAATAACTTCATTTTTGCTTCCAAAAATAACTCATCATAGCTCATTAGAAACTTGAGATTATATATAAATTAATGGCACACACATTTTGAGATTTAGACTTCTATCATATACCTTTCACAAATAATATATTATCCAATTTAAAGGCCCTCACTGTTTGCATGATAAAAGGAATGGAACGATAGAAGCAATAAGCTACTACATGGTATGCAAGAGAACAGAGTATATTGGATATACAATAGTAGGAAAGTGTAAACAGTGTCATAAAAACAGAGTATGAAAATACAAATATAAATAATGTTTTATAGGAGCTTTTTTATGAAGAATAACAGTGATACATTAATTTGTATAAATCAGGTTATTACATATTACTGTATATGTGTAATAATTTTAGCCTTCCATTATTTAGTGTTCTGTCACATTTAGCTGATTTACTATTTTTCATCTTAACACAACTTTTACTTTAACATAATCCTTATTAAGCATAAAATAACAATTTATTATGTTATCAATATAACTTATTATCTACTATGAATCAGACACTAGACCAAGTACTAAACATTGTTAAAACTCAATAATGTCTTGTAGCTGTTTATAGTTTCATGACATGACATAGATTTGCAAACAAGTACAAAATTATAACCAAGATTATATGATATGTGTTGTAAGAGCAATATATATTATTATAGTACAGAAGATTTAAAAAATTACTTTCTTTGAACATTAAAATTCAGGAACAAAGAAACATGTAAAAATACTCTATAGTTAGAAAAACCCAGGAAGCCTGTTTCTAAATTTAAAGTATGCCATGAAAGAGGGGATTATTTTCTGAAATTTGCACATAAGAACAAACTACAGTCACACGTAGCTGAAAAATGTTACTTAATGTTAATCTAGTTTGATAAAGATTTATATTCCCATATGAAACCAGATGGTAAAGATTATATATTTTGATATAAAATGGGTAAATACGGCATGATGGAAAGAACACATTACAGAGAGAACTTTGATCTACGGAGGTGCTAGAAACAATTAAAGATATGAAAGCAGCAAGTATCACCAGTCCCAGATGGAGTCCCTGTGAATTCGACTAAGTGTTCCAAGACTGTTTGACAATTTCTCTCACAGATGTTTTTAATCTTGGATTGAGGGCTCAAGTGTTACCTGGATCCATGTAAAGGCTACTTTGGGAGTAATGGCAAGAAGGGTATCCAGGATCTTGACACTGGTTCTTCGTTTTGAATGGTCTTTCTGATGCCAGTTTTATCAGCCAACTTCCAATCCTTGGTGATTTCTCTATGTGATGCACAAGAAAGGATGTGGGTCATCTGAGATCATTTGAAGGATATGATAGGAAAGAAACCAAAAATGAGTATACATTTCCTAAAAGTATCCAACAGTAATATTTTACAGTAAAATGAGCTAATTAAAAGAAATGCAGATTATTAGACTCTTCCAGTAAGAGCAGACTTGGAGATATGTCACCCATCTAAACGGCAAAACAGAAGAAGATATCTTATCCTGACATGGCCCAAATATTCTGGACATCTTCAGATTCAGTACAGAGGCTAAAGGAAAATTACTATCAGAAAAAAAAAAAAATGTTAGTATGACACCCAATTATAAGTTGTCTGTTGTAGCCTGAAGTTTAGATGCAACCTAAAAGTTCAACAAGAAAAGACAGTTTTAAGTTCAATAATATCTGCTTATTAGAGAACAAACAAGGAATTAACAGTCATTTATTGACTTACTATTGGGTAATTTGAAAAGAAGAATTTCTGAAGAAATGAGGAACAATCAGTAAACTTTTCATTCATACTACTGGATTTTTCTGTTAGTATCTTCCAATCTCACTTGGTAAGAGTCAAATATATACTCAGGGAAATGCAAATAAGCAAAAGGATTTTTTCATGGGCATGGATACTGCTGATTGAATTACAAGGCAAATGTAAAATTTAAATGACAAACTTTATAGTTGTACAATTGCCTTACTTTACTTTTGATAGGTAATAACAGAGTCACTAAATGAACTATAATAATAAAAATTGATCATTTGTCAAAAATCTTTCTCTCTCCTTCCTTCCCCATCTCTGTCTCTCTTCCTTTTTACTTTTTTTTTGCTCTCACTCTCTTTTTTTATTCCAGACACTTTCATTTAGAGTCCCAGAGAAATAAATATTTCAGAGAGGAATTCCATGCTTTCTTTGGAAGAAAAATTCCCCAAGAGTTCAATAATGCTCTATAGAAACAGTTAGTGGTGGGAGGCCTTCCCTACTAAATTTAAAACAATATTATCAGCATGTCAATTAAAACCCTTGTGGGATTGGGTGTGGTGTTAGAAGCAACTCTAGGTCACTACAGAACACAGAGAAAATGTTCAAAACAAACCTCTAAATTAAGTTGGGTCTTTTTTCCTTCTATTTTAATAGAAGGATGGCTCATTCTTATATTCATTCTGTTATTGATATAACCTTAATATTTTGGCAACATGTCTCAGAAAGACTGACCACATCCCCACCTTTTATTCCATGAAAGACAGGGAAATGCTGATCTTGGTAATTTCCTGAGGAGACAGAGAGAAGGTTCATGAACCTTAGCATTATTATAGTGCTCAAAGCAGGACTGTTCCAAGAAATTTGGACAGTGGGAGAGCACAATGATTTTCATCTTAAAACTCTATTGTCTAAATTTCTCTATGACTGACCACCAAGAATAATAGTGTTATAGCATAAATGGGCAACATAGATTTATGAAACAGTATTATGACATGTATAGCAAAACATTTGGTATATAAAGAAAAAGCAAAAAAAATCTTTTTTTGTATTTCTAAAATTTCCACATTTTTCTATTTCTAAAATTTGGATGTACTTTTTATAATTGATGTATATGTTTGTAGTGAGACTTTTAAAAAAGCTTCTAGTAAAACAATGACACTTTTTCCAGATATCCAAGTATATTGTTTGTTATAAAATGGTACTATTTAATTTCCTAATTTGGATTTTTCTTTTACTACGTGTAATATCTAAAACAAAAGACTATATGAAAATCAAGTACATTGTAGATATCACATGACAAGATTTGGAGAACCCTTGCTTACACACATGTAACATTTGCAAATTCAAATATAAAGAAATATGCCATTTTCTTCAAATACAGCTACTACGTAAAACTTCCGATTATGAAAGCAGGTCGTGAGCCAGTGAGAAGCTAGGTTCTCATGCGCAGCATTTTGGACTATATATGGGCTAAGTGAAAGGTGGTGGGTCACTTCAATGCATGCTGTGCTGTTTCAACCCAAATGTTTCCCTTCTACATTGATATAAAATAATTGAAATAAAGTTAAATATTTAAGTTAGGAAAAGGTAGTCACTTAAGGGGAAAAGGAATGCTGTATCTTACTTCATATGTGTTGAAGGTCATCATTGTGTATGGCAACTCTCAATGTTTATGATTTCTTCTCTGAGAATGTCATATATACTTAGTGATTGATAGGTAAGTCAATACTGCTTGAAGTTTAAATTGTCTTCCAGTCTGGAAGAGAATCTATGACACTAGTTAGTGTTCTTAGAAAATGT
Source organism: Papio anubis (assembly GCF_008728515.1). Lineage (NCBI taxonomy): Eukaryota > Metazoa > Chordata > Mammalia > Primates > Cercopithecidae > Papio > Papio anubis. The sequence continues at coordinate 89,703,702 of NC_044979.1, read as the reverse complement.
GGAACATACCATTGGATATTTTTTGCATAGTTAAAAAACCTATTCAAGTTCAAGACAATACTACTGGGAATGAGAAATGCCATGAATGTAATTGATTAAAAATAGATGACTCACATACCCAATCATCTTAAATACATGTAGAAACAGGTATTTGTTTTAAAGTGAGTCACTTCACTGAAGACGCCAACCTCTCCCTCTTAGATTAGGGCTTTCTAAACCATTTTGCAAAAAGATGTCACTTGAGGGCAAAACGGAGAGTGGTGGGAGAGAACAATTTTGAAGGACATATAAAATGCTTTTGGCCACCCTGGTTAAAATTTCTGTAACTATTTCTTTAATGAAATTATGTATATGTAAGCACATCACATAGGCACATACACAAACAAAAGCCTCAATTTAAAAAGATTTGAGAAGTCTGTATTTCCTGCGCCCACTGTAATTCTTAGACATCATTGATGACCTAATATCTGTATCTTCTCCCTCTACCAAAAGCCCAGGTTGAGGCATAGTTCAGGTCTCTAAGCTATTCAGTGGAGATACAAGTCCCTTGTTTGCCAAATTTAAAGGCACTTAATGAAAAGCTTCTGATTACATGTCAGCACTCATTTTCCAAGGTTGAACTACAAATATTTAGCTAGTTAAGAACTAGTCACCAAATATGTACCATAGCTAGTTGTTTGACTTCTACAAAGATAAAATCCTGAAAATACAAGCACACCTGACAGATACTGGGAATGAGTAGTTCCAGATCACCATAATAAAGCAAATATTCCAATAAAGCAAGTCACACAAAATTTGTTTCCCAATGCATTTAAAAGATACATTTACACTATCTTGTACTCTTCAACTGTGCAATAGCATTATGTCTAAAAAAGTAATGTACATTTCTTAATTTTAAAATAATCTATTACTAAAAAAATGCTAATGATCATCTGAGCCTTCAGTGAGTTGTAAACTTTCTGCTGGTAGAGAATCTTGCCTTGATGTTGATGGCTTCTTCCCAATCAGGGTTGCTGAATGATGGGAGTCTAAGGTAATTTCTTAAAATAAGAGAATAATAAATTTTGCTGCATTGATTAACTCTTCTTTTTACGAAACCTTTTTTTTATACTATGCAATGCTGTTTGATAGCATTTGACCCACACTAGAGCTTCAAAATTGGAGTCAATACTCTCAAATCCTGCTGCTGCTTTATCAACTAAGTTTATGTAATATTCTAAATCCTTTGTTGTCATTTCAACAGTGTCCACAGCATCTTCACCAGGAATTTCATCTCAAGAAATAATTTTCCTTAATTTCAATTCAAGTTTTATCATGAGATTGCAGCAAATAAGTCACATCTTCAAGATTTATTTCTAATTCTTGTTCTTTTAGCTATTTCTACCACATCTGCATTGATTTCCTCCACTGAAGTCTTGAACTTCTCAAGTTATCCATGAGGGCTGGAATCAACTTCTTCCAAATTCCTATTAATGTTGATATTTTTGCCTCTTCCAATTAATCATGAATATTCTTTTTTTTTGGTTATATATATATATATTTTTTATTATATTTTAAGTTCTACGGTGCATGTGCACAACGTGCAGATTTGTTACATATGTATACATGTGTCATGTTGGTGGGCTGCACTGATTAACTCATCATTTACATTAGGTATATCTCCTAATGCTATCCCTCCCCCCATCCCCTCCCTACAATAGGATCCGGTGTGTGATGCTCCCCTTCCTGTGTCCAAGTGATCCATTGTTCAATTCCCACCTATGAGTGAGAACATGCGGTATTTGGTTTTCTGTTCTTGTGAGAGTTTGCTGAGAATGATGGTTTCCAGCTGCATCCATGTCCCTACAAAGGACATGAACTCATCCTTTTTTATGGCTGCATAGTACTCCATGGTGTATATGTGCCACATTTTCTTAATCCAATGTGTCACTGATGGACATTTCGGTTGATTCCAAGTCTTTGTTATTGTGAAGAGTGCCACAATAAACATATGTGTGCATGTGTATTTATAGAAGCATGATTTATAATCCTTTGGGTATATCCCCAGTAATGGGATGGCTGGGTCAAATGGTATTTCTAGTTCTAGATTCTTGAGGAATTGCCACACTGTTTTCCACAATGGTTGGACTAGTTTACAGTCCCACCAACAGTGTAAGAGTGTTCCTATTTCTCCACATCCTCTCCAGCACCTGTTGTTTTCTGATTTTTTAATGATTGTTATTCTAACTGGTGTGAGATGGTACCTCATTGTGGTTTTGATTTGCATTTATCTGATGGCGAGTGATGATGAGCATTTTTTCATGGGTCTGTTGGCTGTATGAATGTCATCTTTTGAGAAGTGTCTGTTCATATCTTTTGCTCACTTTTTGATGGGGTTGTTTTTTTCTTGTAAATTTGATTGAGTTCTTTATAGGTTCTGGATATTAGCCCTTTGTCAGATGAGTAGATTGCAAAAATTTTCTCCCATTCTGTAGGTTGACTGTTCACTCTCATGGTAGTTTCTTTTGCTGTGCAGAAACTCTTTAGTTGAATTATATCCCATTTGTCAATTTTGGCTTTCGTTGCTGGTGCTTTTGGTGTTTTAGACATGAAGCCCTTGCCCATGCCTATGTTCTAAATGGTATTGCCTAGGTTTTCTTCTAGGGTTTTTATGGTTTTAGGTCTAACATTTAAGTCTCTAGTCCATCTTGAATTAATTTTCGTATAAGGAGTAAGGAAAGGATCCAGTTGCAGCTTTCTACTTATGGCTAGCCAATTTTCCCAGCACCATTTATTAAATAGGGAATCATTTCCCCATTTCTTGTTTTTGTCAGGTTTGTCAAAGATCAGATGGCTGTAGATGTGTGGTATTTTTTCTGAGGGCTCTGTTCTGTTCCATTGGTCTATATCGCTGTTTTGGCACCAGTACCATGCTGTTTGGTTACTGTAGCCTTGTAGTATAGTTTGAAGTCAGGTAGTGTGATTCCACCAGCTTTGTTCTTTTGGCTTAGGATTGTCTTGGCAATGCGGGGTCTTTTTTGGTTCCATATGAACTTTAAAGCAGTTTTTTCCAATTCTGTGAAGAAACTCATTGGTAGCTTGATGGGGATGGCATTGAATCTATAAATTACCTTGGGCGGTATGGCCATTTTCACGATATTGATTCTTCCTATCCATGAGCATGGTATGTTCTTCCATTTGTTTGTGTCCTCTTTGATTTTACTGAGCAGTGGTTTGTAGTTCTCTTTGGAGAGGTCATTTACATCCCTTGTACGTTGGATTCCTCAGTATTTTATTCTCTTTGAAGCTATTGTGAATGGGAGTTCATTCATGATTTGGCTCTCTGTTTGTCTGTTATTGGTGTATAAGAATGCTTGTGATTTTTGCACCTTGTTTTTGTATCCTGAGACTTTGCTGAAGTTGCTTATCAGCTTAAGGAGATTTTGGGCTGAGACAATGGGGTTTTCTAAATATACAATCATGTCATCTGCAAACAGGGACAATTTGACTTCTTCTTTTCCTAACTGAATACCCTTTCTTTCTTGCCTGATTGCCTTAGCCAGAACTTCCAACACTATGTTGAATAGGAGTGGTGATACAGGGCATCCCTGTCTTGTGCTAGTTTTCAAAGGGAATGCTTCCAGTTTTTGCCCATTCAGTATGAGATTGGCTGTGGGTTTGTCATAAATAGCTCTTAGTATTTTGAGATATGTTCCATCAATACCGAATTTATTGAGAGTTTTTAGCATGAAGGGCTGTTGAATTTTGTCAAAGGCCTTTTCTGCGTCACTTGAGATAATCATGTGGTTTTGTCTTTGGTTCTGTTTATATGCTGGATTACATTTATTGATTTGCGTATGTTGAACCATTCTTGCATCCCAGGGACGAAGCCCACTTGATCATGGTGGATAAGCTTTTTGATGTGCTGCTGGATTCGGTTTGCCAGTATTTTATTGAGGATTTTCACATCGAAGTTCATCAGGGATATTGATCTAAAATTCTCTTTTTTTGTTGTATCTCTGTCAGGCTTTGGTATCAGGATGATGTTGGCCTCGTGAAATGAGTTAGGAAGGATTCCCTCTTTTTCTATTGATTGGAATAGTTTCAGAGGGAATGGTACCAACTCCTCCTTGTACTTCTGGTAGAATTTGGCTGTGAATCCATCTAGTCCTGGACTTTCTTTGGTTGATAGGCTAATAATTATTGCCTCAATTTCAGAGCCTGCTATTGGTCTATTCAGGGATTCAGCTTCTTCCTGGTTTAGTCTTGGGAGAGTATGTCCAGGAAATTATCCATTTCTTCTAGGTTTTCTAGTTTATTTGCGTAGAGGTGTTTATAGTATTCTCTGATAGTAGTTTGTATTTCTGTGGGGTCAGTGGTGATATCCCCTTTATCATTTTTTATTGCATCTATTGGATTCTTCTCTTTTCTTCATTAGTCTTGCTAGCGGTCTATCAATTTTGTTGATCTTTTTCAAAAAACCAGCTCCTGGATTCATTGATTTTTTGGAGGGTTTTTTTGTGTCTCTATCTCCTTCAGTTCTGCTCTGATGTTAGTTATTTCTTATCTTCTGCTAGCTTTTGAATGTGTTTGCTCTTGCTTCTCTAGTTCTTTTAATTTTCATGTCAGGGTGTCAATTTTAGATCTTTCCTGCTTTCTCTTGTGGGCATTTAGTGCTATAAATTTCCCTCTACACACTGCTTTAAATGTGTCCCAGAGATTCTGGTATGTTGTCTTAATGGTACCTAGAATGGTAAATCCTTTCTAGAATGTTTTTAATTTACTAGACCCAGATCCATCAAAGGAATGATTATGGCAGGTACAGACATACAAAATATATCTGTGAAATTAATTAGGCTTGGAAGTCAAAATTACTCCTTGATCTATGGTTTGTTAAATGGATGTTGTGTTGGCAAGCATGAAAACATTAATCTCCATGTACATCTTCATCAGAGCTCTTGAGTGACTAGACACAGTGTCAATCAACAGTAACATTTTAAAAGAAATCTTTTTCTTTTTCTGAGTAGTAAGTCTCAACAGTGGGCTTTAAATATTCAGTAAATAATGTTATAACCAAATATGTCTTCATCTAGGCTTTATTGTTTATTTACAGATCACAGGCACAGTAGATTTAGCATAATTCTTAAGGATTCTAGGATTTGAAGAATGACAAATGAATATTGACTTTAACTTAATTCACCAGTTGCATTAGCTCCTAACAAGAGAGTCAGCCTGTTATCTGAAGGTTTGAAGCCAGGCATTTACTTCTCTTCTCTAACTATGAAAATCATAGATGGTATCTTCTTCAAGTAGAAGGCTATTTTACCTACGTTGAAACTCTGTTTAGTCTACCTTCATCAATTATTTTAGCTAGATCTTCTTGGATAACTTGCTATAGCTTCTCCATTAGCACTTGCTGCTTCACCTTGTACTTTGGTTTTGGAAACAACTTCTTTCCTTAAACCTCAAGAATCAACCTCAGCTAGCTTCAGGCTTTTCTTCTACAGCTTCCTGTACCTCTCTCAACCTTTATTAAATCAAAGAGAGGTTGGGTCTTTCTCTGGATTAGGTTTTGGCATAAGGGGATGTTGTGGCTCGTTTGATCTTCTATTCAGGCCACTAAAACTTTCTCCATATCAGCTGCTTCTCCAAAACATCAGTAAGTCTGCTTTTCTTTCTTATAGATTAACTTCTTTTCTTCAAGAACTTTTCCTTTGCATTTACAACTTGGCTGTATGGTGGAAGAGGCTTAGTTTTTGGCCTGTCTCAGGTTTTGCCATGCCTCCCTCACTAAGTTTAATTATTTCTACATTTTCACTGAAAGTAATGAGAGATGTACAGTTATTCCTTTTACTTGAACACTTAGAAGCCATTGTAGTTTTATTATTTGGCTTAATTTCAGTGTTATCATGTTTCAGGGAATAGGAAGGCGTGAGGAAAGAGTTAGAGAGATGGTGAAATGACTGGGTAGTGGAACAGTCAGAACACACACCAAAATTATCTATTAAAGTTTGCTTTACGTGGGTACAGTTCATGGTTCCCCAAAATAGTTCTACTGGTAACATCAAAGACCCTGATCAGAGATCACCATAACATATACATGATGAAAAGTCTGAAATACTGTGAGAATTTCCAAGATGTAAAACAGAGTCACAAAGTGAGCACATGCTTTTGGAACAATGATGTATGCAAACTGCCGAGGCCTCAATCAAAAAAGCGTACCAGGCTCTTAACACTTTTTCTAAGACCTGACAGAAGTGATAAATCAGTATGCCATGTCTAAATTATCTTCTCAGAATTTCACACAGACCAAGTGGAAACCTTTCAACATTGTACTTCAGAAAATTGAAACCAGCTTGGTAAATTTGTTTATTTTCCTCCAACAGTGCCCTGGTTTTCGTAACACAGACAGTTTGTAAGTGTCCTAATGAATGGTAACTACCCATCTGATTCTCAATCTTCATACTCACTCTGCCAAGAAATTTGTTTTGTGACTCTTCAACATTTGCTTTTCTACCACCTGAAGCAAGCCATGGGACCTGATTTAAAGTTCGTTCATGCCATTGTTTTTTCCAAATTCACTTGCTTTCATAACTGAAAATGACCTCAAAGAATGATTAATACCCTGTGGGGGTCCATGACATAAATCCGATCCAGTATGCCTGATGCAAGCTCTCTCAGAAGGAATGTTACAGCTATATTGCCGTGGAAACCTGGTGACACTGTGCAGAACACCAGAAATAAAATCTTCAAAAGGCATAACTACTTAACTTGGACTCAAATTTATGTTTACTTGACTTGTTACCAACAAAATGCAGCGAACTGTTTTCCCTATAAATTGCATAATGTGTTGTAAAACTACCAAGAAGAATAATAGAACAATGAATGATAGGTCATTTTTATTTCTTGGGTCTCTTTATGTTTTTCCCTGTCTTAGGGAAAGGTAGTATATTAAGGGTAATGAACGATGGAGGAAAGTAAGTATCAAAAATCTCTTAAGCGTGTGTCTACACAAGGTCCTGGACCAAAATTGGTACGTTTTGTTCAAAACATTTGTAAGGGCAATCTTTAATATAGTTGAAAGAATTATTTTATAGGAACCTTGTATATATAAATCAACTAATATTAAATCAATTCAGTACTTCTGTCTGACAGACTAAATAATGAATTAGGAAACATTCATGGTTATGGTGACACAGGGAGCTTATCATAGTGGTTAAGAAAGTGAGTTCTGGAGTTTAGTCATAGAGATCAAAACCCTGAGTGACCATGGGAAAGTTAATCTCCTATGCCTCAGTTTCTTCAATTGTAAAAGGAAGATAATAATAGTAGCTACCTAATAGGGTTATAATAAAAATTAAATGACTTATTTTTTTTAAAGGGCTTGGAAGATTTGCTGGCAAATGCTCCATAAGAATTATTTTAGATTCATGTAAATGATTGTATCAATATAAAATATTAACTGAATGTAAATATAGTCATGTGGTGCTGAATTTACATAGCTAATTTCACAGTTGACTGTTCAAAAACACAATCTTACTAATGTGACATGGTATATGCATATACAGGATTAAACTTACAGCCAATGAAGCTGCAAGAAACATAATAGGGTTTACATTAGGCTCTTTGAGAAAAGATTTTAGTTATAATCTAATATGATTTTCAAGGAAAGGAAACCAAGGTCTACAGAAATTAACTGCTTTCCCAAAGGAACATAGATTAGTGGAAAACTGAGCCTTGAATGAAGATCTGCTGATTTTCTGTAGATATAGAAAATTTGCAGACAATTTACATTTTGGGGACAGTGTGTTTTAGACATTGTATTATAAAAAGATAATTGTATGTTAACATAGAACAAATTCTATAATTTGGTCTTTGGATTCTTATCAAACACTCACCATTAAATAATTTAGCTATGACTGACATATGAATTATTTAGTAATCACAATGTTATAATATGTATGATTTGTATGATTATTTAAAACAAAAAGACTTTGGCATATCCATTCTGTAAATACTGCTAGTATTAAGGTATGGTATAAAACACAGACAGCATTTTAAAAACCAATTCCATATATTGAAGAAGGGAACCAAATATTTTCATTTTTCATAATGCTATTGACATGTTTTTTCATGTAATTCTTACAATTTTATAAGTCGTTATTATTGAACTTATTTTATAAATAACCTGAGGACCAAGGTTATTTAGGTAGCTTTATCCAGGCTCACACTATTAGTGAGTGGTCAAAGCCAGATCTCTAGCACCAAATCCAACACACCTCCAGTATACTGGATGAATTTATTCTGCACATATTTACTCACTCTCTCCTTTGCCTTCTGAGAATATAAAGGTCTCTTGGAGATTACTTGTTTGCATGGCCCACATTTTTTTTAATGTTAAATGAAGTTTGATGATTTTCTTTTTTGCTCAAATTTCTTTACACAAGTCAAGGTGTTCAAAATCCTACTTATTTGAAGGGTAATCTAAGGCTATCAGTATGAGCATTACCTAGGAGCTTAAAAACACAGATTCCTAGCTCTTCACTCAGATCTACTGAACTGGAATCTGCATTGTAACAAGCTCCCAGGTATTTTATGTGCACATCAAACACTGTGAAGCACCAGTCCAAATTACTATACACTTGTTTAAATGCTGTTCAACCATTAGTGGTGTTAATAATGGTAGTTGCAGTGCTTATGTTTCACAAATTAAACAGTTTGTGGGAAAAAATTGTTTTTTTAAATCAAAAGTTAAATCAATATTTATGTCCTTTATATATTTTTTCTCTTCAGTTTACCATAAGCTCTGCACAGCAATTAAAAAGTATGAACTAGGCCGGGCGCGGTGGCTCAAGCCTGTAATCCCAGCACTTTGGGAGGCCGAGGCGGGCGGATCACGAGGTCAGGAGATCGAGACCATCCTGGCTAACATGGTGAAACCCCGTCTCTACTAAAAATACAAAAAACTAGCCGGGCGAGGCGGCGGGCGCCTGTAGTCCCAGCTACTCGGAGGCTGAGGCAGGATAATGGCCTGAACCTGGGAGGCGGAGCTTGCAGTGAGCCGAGATCGCGCCACTGCACTCCAGCCTGGGTGACACAGCGCGAGACTCCGTCTCAAAAAAAAAAAAAAAAAAAAAAAAAAAAAAAGTATGAACTAAGGAAGTCAGAGGATTTCATATGCCTTTAAAAACAATTAAAGGGATTACTGGATCATTGGACCTTTTACAAGGACTCTCAAAATACCTTCTGGAGAATTAGAAAGATAGGAATAATGGAGCATTGAATCACCATTCATCACCTTAATTGCTAACATTTATAAAATCTCTAAAGTTGAGAGGAAATTTCATATACATGATTATCAATGTTTCCGGCAGTGGGGGAAAATCATATAACTGAATTATCCAGAAATTAAAGTATATGACTTTAAGTGCAATGTAATTAGAAAAGTTTCTCTTAAAATTTGCTACTTGCACAAAGGACTTTACATGTCATATAGTTTGTTTGTAGGTCTCAAGTTAAGTGTCAAAAACAAAATGTTTTAAAAAATAAATTACATTCCAAAAAGATCACTCTGATAGCTAAGTTGAGATAGAGTTTAATAGTGTAAAGACAGAAATAGGGGACCTGCTGGGAAAATATTGCAATAATCAAAATTGTAGGTCAGATCGAATTGGCAGTAGAAGATGTGAGACATGAATAGATTCTGAAACTCTTTTGAATATGAAGAGAACTTGCTGATGGATCAGAGGCGGAATGTGAGAGAAAAAGGGGAACAGAAGTTGGTCTCAAATCTTTTAGCCTGAGAAACTGGTAAGGAGTTGCCAGCAAATAAGATGTGGATGCTCTACTTGGAACATGTTTTTTCAGGAAATATTATTAATATGAAGAAAAAATACTAGGAATAGGTGATGGGGAGATAAAAAAGTTGCAATGTGAAGGAAAGGTGTAACAAAAGCATGGTACTACAGTAAGGGAGTGAGCTTGCTTGAGAACATTGTGATTGTGTACTAATTTGAGGTTTTGGTCATGAAGCTATAGTAATACCAACTTTTCAGGATATGTGATCATTTTCATCATTACCCAGCTGTACACATTCAGTAAGGCAGAAAACAGAGTTTGGTTTATCCTGGATTTCACTGTTGACAGTCAGTGTGACAAAGGAAGAAAAGGAGAGTGAGTTAAGGAAATTCACCAAGGAATGTCTATAATGTTGAGCTATGGAATTTAAGTAATGTAAAGGGGAGATAAGAATTAGCCTGGCATGGTGGCAGGTGCCTGTAATCCTAGCTACTTGGGAGGCTGAGGCAGGAGAATCACTTGAACCCGGGAGATGGAGGTTGCAGTGAGCTGAGATTGCACCACTGCACTCCAGCCCAGGCGACAGAGCAAGACTCTGTCTCAAAAAGAAGTAGTGGGTTGTGGGGGCTGGGAGAGGGGAAGTAAGGAGACACTAAAATACCAACAACATATAACATTTGTAGGATTCAATGATCTTACTGCCTGTAAGCCTATTTCTAAAGATTAACATTGACAAATGTGCCCACAAAGAAAAATATTTATCACATCGCTGGTAATAGCAGTGCCTGAATTGTTCAGCCTAGATATTATTATAGCGTGTAAGAGCAAATATACTTTCAAAGTTCAAGCTCATTTTCATTTATTCTTTGTGACTAGTGGACTTAATAAAACCTTCTGACGGGAACAGATTTTCATCAACTATAAATAGAACATAATTCTTGAATTTGTGAATGGTTCTTTGCTGCTATTAATTAGTCCTTTCTTTTCCACATGCAGACTTAATTTAGTGATTAATTGAAATGTGTTAGGACATTTGTGTTGTCTTAGCAGCTCTGTAGGATTTATGTATTACTTCTGGACAGTGATATAAAATGTGGATTTAATCAGAATGCTTTATACCCTATCTCCAAGAAATTCTGTAGGAAATTAAGCTTTTCTAGTTCTAGTGCTTGTTTGGTAGAAAGAATTAAACTTTTTAAAACCATATGGCTCCATCATTTTTTTATACAAGGCCTTTCTCTATGTAGGTTACCTAAATGACATAGCTGAATCTAATGAGCCAAATTTATCAGAGACCTACAGGTCTCGTAACCTCAAGACCAGATAGAAAGCATAATCAGTGAGTGTAGATTAAGGATACATTTCCCATAATTGTTAAGACTTTATTATAACCAGATTATGAATATCTAGATACCAGTTCAATTCTCTCATGGGAATTTCAGTGCTTATTCATTAATTTGAGGAACAGATTGCCATCTTACATCTGGTAATGCTATGGGCTAAATTAGTTATATCAAATTTCTCACCTTCTTATCTGGTTCTAAGCCTGTAATGACAGAAGTTTTCCTCTGTTCAAAAAAGACATATCATCTAGTCTAAGTATCATAAAACACATATTATCATTAAACATCTCTGCCTAATCTGAAGCTATGTTACTGGTTCTTTATCTGGGAAGCAGTTAACTAACACCACCCACAGGGAACAAGTATATTTAATGCAGGAGGGATGACGTTTGGGTTTGTCTGATATTTTCTCATGAGTAACTTCAGGTGATAGGCCTCCAAAAACGGCTGTCTAAGGAGGTTAAGCCATTCTCCACCACAAAAAGTTAGAATAAAATATCACAAAATAGAAACAAATAGATAAATACGTATTTCTGGGTACTGCAACATGATCAAAGGCATACAACAAAATGAGATACGTGTTTACTCTTTAAAAACTGCTATTGTCAGTGTAGTGGCTCATGCCTGTAATCTCAGCACTTTGGGAGGCTGAGGCGGGTGGGTCACTTGAGGTCAGGAGTTCAAGACCAGCCTGGCCAACATGGCGAAACCCTGTCTCTACTAAAAATACAAAAAATTGAGCTGGGTGTGGTGGCAGGCACGTGTAATCCCAGCTACTCAGGAGGCTGCGGCATAAGAATCACTTGAACCCGGGAGATCAAAGTTGCAGTGAGCCGATATCACACTACTGCACTCCAGCCTGGAGGACAAGAGTGAGAATATTAAAAAAAAAAAAAAAAAAACAGACAAACAAAACTGCTACTACATTGGAGGAAACCAGTGGAACATCTGTGGGCTTCTTACTCAGGGATGCTCAAAATACCACCGACCTCCGTCCACCACTACCACCCAAGGGATGCTCAAAATACCACCGACCTCCATCCACCACTACCACCCAAGCTCAGACAGTAAAAACTGTAGCTTTATAAGTGGTGAGTTATGGTTCACACAGTTCAAGATTGACGGCACAAAGGTTTACTAGCCACACTGGTAGACTCATTCAAGAAGAGAATATAGGAGGCAAAAATCGGCAACTATAATGGCCAGGTATGATGTGGGGTGGGAGGCAGAACATTAGAAATTTAAGGGATAAATCTTGAAATTGAGAGAGTTATAGAAGCCATCAAATAACAAACTCTCCACATGTTTGGTGGACTGCTAAACTATGCCTTAAGTGGGAGACCTGTGATTGACCAATGAAAAGAGATTCTTGAGACATGAGTAAAATCCAAGTCACTTGTGACTTTGAATATATTCCTCTACCTACGCATCCCAGTTAGCATTACAAGTTTGAGGTGATTCAGCATAGTTTCTGCCCAAATCACTGGTTAAATACGAAAATATTCAATCCTCTAGGGATCAAGCTAAAACATGTTGAGTGGAGATATATGCAGCTATACACAAGAGGAAACACGGATTTCCCAGGATGAATCTAATCAATTAACAGAAACAAAAAACTTTAACACATAATTACAGTAGGGTTATAGAATAAAAGGTTAATATACAAAATCAACTGCTTTCTTCTATTTTAACAATGAACAATTATAATTTACAATTAAAACACAGTATCATTTATATTAGTGCCAAGAAAAGAGAGTGAGAAAGAAATAATTATGTATACATCATACAAATTATATACAGGATATATGAGAGAAAAACTAGAAAATGCAATAAAGAATCAAAATCTAAATAAATAAGGACAGTCTATGTTCATGGAAAGAAAGATTCATGAAAATGTCATTTCTTCCCCCAAATAAATTAAAAACCATCACAATCCCAGTCAAAATTCCTGCAAGTTATTTTGTAGATATTAATAAACTTAATCTAGGGTTTATATGGAAAAGCAAAAGATCCAAAACAGCTAACACAATACCAAAGAAAAACAAGGTCAAAAGACTGACACTAACAACTTCAAGTTCACCATAAAGCTATGATATTCACAACAGTGTGGTATGGTGAAAGAATGGACAAATAGATCAATGTAATAGAGAGCCCAGAAATAGACCCACCAAAATATAGTCAGCTGATCTTTGACAAAGGAGTAATGGCAATTCCAAAAGACAATGGATAGTCTTTTCAACAAATGGTGCTGAAACAATTGGACATCCATAGGCAAAACAGAACTAAACAAAATGAAAAACAACCAGATAGGCATCTTATGTCTTTCACAAAAATTAACTCGAATGGATCTTAAACCTAAGTACAAAATGCAAACTTATTATATTTGTGGAAGATAAAATGGGGTAAAATTCATGCAACCAGATTTGGTGATGAGTTTGTAGATACCACACAAAAAGCACTATTCATGGAAGAAGAAATTGATAATTTAGATGTTATTAAAATTAAAAACTCCTGCTCATTAAGAGAATAAGGAAATAAGTCACAGACTGGGAGAAATCATTTATAAAACATATCAGATAAGGAATTTGTACACAAATATATACAAAGGACTCAAAAACTCAGCAAAAAGCACACAACACAGTTAAGAATGGGCAAAAGATCTGAATACAACTCAGTAAAGAAAATTATACAGATGACATATAAGCATAGGAAAAGATACCTCATATGAAGTATCTTTAAGAAATTATAAACAAAAAAAAATGACACACCCATTAGAGTTGCTAAAGCTACAAACAACCAAACAAACAAACATGATACCAAATGCCAGTGAGAATGCTGAGCAACAAGAACACTCAATCACGGCTGGCAGCAATGCAAGCAGATTGACTATTTTGGAAGACAGTTTGGTAGTTTCTTTTAAAGTTAAAAGTAGTTTTACCATATGATCCAGCCACCATATTCCTAGGTATTTACTCAGTTTTGAAAATTTATGTCCACACAAAAACCTGCACATAAATGTTTAGAGCAGCCTTATTCATAAAGGCCAAAAACTTAAAGCAACCAAGATGTTCTATAATAGAGGATGAAAAGACAGACTGTAGTGCATTTATGGAATGAAATATTGAGCAATAAAAAGAAACCTGCTAGTGTTCAATAGCACTATTGGGTGACTATAATTAACAATTTATTGTTTATTTTCATATAGCGAGAAGAGTGGATTTTGAATATTTTCATTAAAAAGGATAAATGCTTGAGTTGCTGGATATGCTAATTACACTGGTTTAATCATTGTACATTGCATACATGTAACAAAATGTTATATTCTACTCCATAAATATGTAAAATTATGTTTCAATTAAAAATAATAAAAAACACAAAACATATGTGCTATAAACCATGAAAAGACATGAAAACAATTTAGATGCATATTGCAAAGTGAAAGAAGCCTGTCTGAAAAGGCTCCATGCTATATGATTTCAATTATATGAAATTTTTGAAAAGGCAAAACTAAAGAAATCGTTTTCACTTACAGTATTTAATGGATCACTTTTAAAATTTTGTGATTTTTAATGACTCAGTTTTACAGATCTTTTCAGATCAGTGGCAGTCAGCAGAGAGGGAGGAGAAGGATAAGTAGATGAAGTACATGGTACTTTTTAGGATGGTGAAACTATCCTGTATAAAACTGTAATGGTTAATACATATCATTATGCATTTGCCTAGCCCTGTAGAATTTTACAGCACAAAGAATGACCTTAATATAAACTATGAATTTTAGCTAATAATAGTATATCAGCATTGGTTCATTAATTATAACAAATGTACCATCCTACTGCAAGATGTCAGTAACATGGGAAACTGTGACAGTCATGGTAGAGAATGGGGTATGAATGTATGCAACTCTTTGTAATATCTGCTTAATTATTTTGTAAATCTAAGACTCCACTAAAAATGGGATTATTATTTTAAAAATCAACAACCCTAAGAAAAACAGAACAAAATCTAGTCGCTGTCGCATATTACTTATCATGCTAATTGCAAACAAAAAATGCCAGACATGCAAATAAGCAAAAATATGTGATGCGTACTTAAGAAAAAAAATAAAAAGAAATTGACTTTGAGTGGGCATGGATATTAGATATAGCAGACAAAGACTTTAAAGTAGGACTGATAAGTATGTTCAAACAATTAAAGAAAGAATATCTTAAATATCAAAGGGAAATATCTTAACAATGAGACAACAAACAGAGGATCTCTACTGAGGAATATAAAGTATAAAAAAGAACCCAGTAGAAAATTTAGAGCTGGAAAGCATAATAAATTAAATTTTAAAATTACTCAATGAACTCAATAGATTTGAAATAACAGAAGAATCATAACTTTGAAAATAAACCAATAGAAATTATTTTATCCAATAAAATAGAAAAGGTTAAAAAATAAACATTACTTCAGAGATCTATATCAATCACCCTAACATATGTGTAACTGGAATTCCGGGAAAAGCGGTTGAGAAAGAGAGAGGCAGAAAAATTATTTTGAAAGAAATGGCCAGAGCTTTACCAAATTTGGTCAAAAACATTAACTTATAGATCCAAGGATCTCAACAAACCCCAAGTAGGATAATACAAAGAGAAGTACACCTAGAAATACTATAATAAAAAAAAGAAATACTATAATAAAATTCCTAAAGACAAAAGTTAAAAGAAAACAAAACAAAAATTTTAAAAGTAACAAGACAGCTACAATTCATCATGTACAGACGGACTATAATGAGGTTAAAGGCAGACTTATCAGAACAATGGAATCCAGAAGATAGTAACATATTAAAAGTCCTGAAGTAAAAGAAAATGTCAACTAAATATTTTATGTCAAAATTATTCATCACAAAATAAAGACATTTCCAGGTTTAGAAAAATAAAATAAGAACAGAATTTGTTGCCATAGACCTTCCTTTCAAGAAATAATTTTAAAATTCCATCAGATGGAAAGGAAGGGACATCAAATGGTAACTAGAAACCACAGGACAAAATGATGAATACATAGATAAAAGATTTTGGGTAGATGTACCTAAGTATTTTCTTTTTCTCCTTAATTTAAACATATTATAATTAAAATCCAAAAAAAACCCCACTCAATTTTTGTTTCTATAATGCATACAAACATGATATATATGTCAATAATAAAAGAAAGAGAAAAAATGGAGCTATGCAGAGACAAGTTGCTATATTTTATTGGAAATGAAGTCAGTGCTAACTTGAAGATTGTATTAAGTTACAGATGCATATTTTAACTCCTAGAGTAATCAAACACTGAAAGTTACACAGCTAAGTGTCAGAAGAGTTAAAATGGCAAACTAAAAGTTTGTTTACCAATAAGTAAGCTAATAGAGGATGAATGGAGAAACCAAAATAGTTAAATAGAATAAAGCAAAATGTCCAACGTAAGTCCAACCTTACCTATTATTATATTAAACATGAACTGAATAAATATTTCAAGCAAAGGCAGAGAATTTCAGACTGTACAGAAAAAAAATTTCAAGTAGATGTTTCCAATGAGAGATGTATTTTAAATATAAAGTCACAAATTGATAGTACAACATGTAAAAAGATGTTCCATGCAAAAAAAGTATAGTTTAGCTGGAGTGGCTATATTACTATTAGAGAAAAGAAGCTTCAATATTTAAGTAATAATAATAAATATTACCACTAATAAAAATTACTAATTATGCTACCACTTGGATAAATAGTGGAATAGATGCTTTTCTAAAGAAGGTATACAAATAGCAAATAAGCACATGGTAAAATGCTAACCTTTGCTAGTTATTAGAAAAATGCAAACCAATTACATAGTAAGATGCTGCTACACATACAATAGAATAGTTGAATTAAAAAAAAAAAACACTGACAATACCAAGTATTGGTAAGAATATGAAGCAATCAGAATTCTCAGACATTGTTGGTGGGAATTTAAAATTTGACAGCCACATTGGAAAACAGATTGGTGTGTTTTTACAAACAGACATGATTTAGCAGTTTCATTCATGGGTATTTACCCAAGAAAAATGAAAACCTATCATCACACTAACACATGCATAGAAATATCTATAGGAACATTGTTTATAACAATGAAATAAATCAAATGTCCTCTAGCAGAATTTCTTCTTCCTTGGGGAGCCTCATTGATTTGTCTTAAGGCCTTGAACTGAGTATGAGTCTCATCCAGTTTATGGTGGGTAATTGGTTTTACTCAAAGTCTATCGATTTAATAGTTAATCACATCTAAAAAGTGTATCCACAGCAACATCTAGACTGGTATTTGATCAAATACCTGGACACCATATAACCTAGTTGACATATAAAATTAACCATCACAGTATACTACACACATAGTGCCACATCTATAAGTCAATCCTTTCTCCTTTCAAAAACCACCTCATTAAGCTCTTGAATTCCTTGAACCCACCACTTTTTATTCCCTTTCCATACTTTCCTTGTTGAGTTTTCCAAGATTAGTTCTCATTTTCTTCCATGTCTAACAAGTTCCTTCCCAACTCTGGGTCGTTTTTACTTCATATTTTCTGTTTCTAGTGTATGGCTGGTAATGAGTAAAAATTGTTTCCTTGTATCGGATAAAACTTCATGCTATCAGTTCTCTGGGAAACTCCTTGGGAAGCTTCTTATTCATTTCTCATAAATTCCCTGTTTTCTACAGCAATGTGACAGAAATCTTCATAAACCAAATCTCTGGTAACATCACTTTCTTTATCCCTCGAGGTGTACAATTTGCCATCATCTCTTGATCAAAATCAGTTAAAATCCACTAATTAACATTTGGACTCCTGACTCTAGCATTCAACTTCTTACATGGCCATTACCCAACTTCAAATACTAGCCACATATTTCACTGTAACATAAATCTGATTCTTCATAAAAACTGGATCATCAACAGTTCCTCAAATAAAGATCTTGCCTTGTGCTTTAGAACTAGTGGAATGCCCTTCACTCAAATGTTGACTGAACACTTTCTAAACCCATGAATGAGTAAATGCATAAACTCCTGAATCCATGCTTCTTTCTCAATCTTTTAAATTCAAATCTATCCCTTAAGGATTACGTCAAGTGCCATTTTATGTTGTATACCTGACCTGATCAGACTGCCTGAATCTCAATAAAACCTTTGTCTGCCTGTCTATAGCACTGAATGTTTTTGTATCACTCATCTGGTACACAATATATCCTACCATTTGGAAATATGCTCATGCTAATCTCCATTAGAAAGTAAGCTATCTGTCTTGTTTATGCAAGAATTGCCTCACAGTTGTACTAACTGAAATTCCTTTAGTGTAGTGTTTCCCACAGTATCATTGCGAAACAACAGGTCTCAGCACATTAAATAAATGGGTGGAGGGATAAAATAATTAATAACTGAAAACTAAATGTTACCAGTAGATTCCTGATAGTATACCATCGATTTATCTTTAGTTAGTTAGTTCTTTCTATTTTATTAAATACCCTAAAGTATTCTCTAAAAATAAAGAGCTACATTTTAGCTCAAGCTGTTATATCAGAGAAATTTAGAATTAAACACACAATGAAAAATACATTTATTTTAAATAGTGAAAGAAAAAGCATAAATTTTATTGAAAGAGAGATAAAAAGTTAAGATCTAGTTGACTTACTTTAAAAAAATATATAAAGGGACAAGGGAGGAAAACAGAAGTAGTCTTTTAAAACAATGCTGCTGACTCAACCCTCCAAATAAAAACATCAATGATACTGGTATGACAAAATAGAGTCTAGCCTAACAGAATTCTAAAGGTATAAACAAAGTTGATCTTTAAAAGAAAACAAGTAAAATAAGAAGAAAGTCAAAGAACCTTAACAAGCACCAAGTATCTTCTTTTAAATCGTGACAAATATGTTCCCAAGAGATGATTCATCAACATGAGACTACCAACAGAAGTTCCCAGCCAGTACCTAATGTTCTGGATAAACCCACAGGATTACACTGAGGAGAAGTGAGTAGAAGGAATTTACTGCCTATAGTTTCTTCTCCCCCAACCCCTGGCCCAAAATAGTAGTTTCACATAATTTTAAAGGAACCTTAATATTCTCTTTAAGTTAAATTTTAAATTCATAAAGCTTCCTGTCATATTTCTTTAGAATTTCATACAAGTCTTCTATTAATCTATTCACAAGTGAAATATCACAATGTCACTTTTAATTTTGCATTTCCCATCAGGTAATAAATAAGTTGAGGACATTGAACAATCTCTTTTTTTTTTTTTTTGCCTAGTTATGAAATTAAAGTACAGGGTATTTGGGAACTCTGTCCTTGGAAACAGCTAGCCTTTTGTGCCACAGGGCATATTCCCAATTATTTCATAGAATAATTTGACACCACTTTTAGCCAGGGATAATTTCTTATAGTTGTGATTTGATCAGATGATAATTCACTGAATTAGCCTAATTAGACTTATCTCACTTTGTCCTTTGGCCTTGAACAGAGGTGATTAGAGTAATACACATTCACTTATGATTTTTTTAACCCACCAAGTTAAGAATAGTTTTAAAATAATCTGTTAGCCAGATTATTTTTCTTAATTTGGTAAACAGACAGAAACATTTAAAAACATAATCTGTTATCAGATAAAAACTTCTTTTTTGGTTACAAATACATTTTACATTGATGAGCAATGGAGATTAAAATGTGACTGGAGATTGTTGAAATCTTGACTGCAATTTAATTTTGATAATTAAATCCCAAGCCATGGATGACTTTTTTATATTCAGAAAATATTTTAAAAAAAAGAGCTTGGATGATCTTGTTGTGCCAAAAAATAAGCAAGCAGTGGAAGCAGAATAAAACAAAACAAAATGATGCAGGTGAGGTATGTCAAATACACATAGGAGACAACTAAAAGAGATCCTAATGGCCAAAGCTGACACAATTTGAAGAACAGAATAGACAATGCTATATTAGGTCACAAAATAAATATCCACGAGTCTATAGTGATAGAATAAAAATAATCAAATAAATAAATGGAAGAGAATAAACAAATTTTATCTGCAGAAAAATTCTATATAATTTTAATATCTCTAATAAAGCAGATATACCCCCACTCAAAGATGTGGAATGTAACTTCCTATACCTCCAGTCTTTATGTGTAGGCTGTATACAGAGTGACTTCTTTCCACAGTCCAATATGAAAAGAGGGGAAAGAAGAATTAACTTTACAATGGACAATTTTAATATGGTCTGCCTCACCTAGCAAATGCATGTCAAGCTTATTTCTGTGGTCTTCCTCCCGCAAATCCACAGCCCCAGTGGAATCACAAAAAAAAAAAATCAACAAATTGAGGGACATTCTTACCAGTCTCCTGGTAAAATGTCTTACCAGTACTCCTCAAAACTGTCAAGTCATCAAAAATAAGGAAAGTCTGAGAAAAAATCAGAGCCAAGAGGAGCCGAAGGAGACATGAAAACTAAATATAATGTGGTATCCAGAATGGTATCTTGGAAGAGAAGAAGGACATTAACTAAAATCTAAGAAAATCTGAATGAGGAACAACTTTTAGTTAATAATTATGCCTTAATATTGATTATTTGTGACAAACGTATGAAACAATGTAAGATGTTAAAAACAGGAGAAATTGAGTGTAGGGTACAAGCAACCTCTATACTATCCTTGAAACTTTTCTATAAATCTGTAAGTATTCTGAAATAAAAAAGCATGTTTCTTTTTAAAAGTAAAATGTCATGTTTAATTTTAAATACATCCTGAATGGGATACTTATATGCTGCAGCACAGTCATCAAATATAATACATTTTGAAAGAAGATTCCACATACTTTTCAGATGCATCAGCCTTAACCACAGGGTGGATAAAGAATAACGATGGGACAGATATCTCCAGAAGGTTCTTAACACTGCAAAACATTTCCTCAAGAAATCTGCAGTTTGATCATTCACAGCTCAGTAGCAACTTCAGATCTTATGATAATACAGGCTGCCTATTAATTTAGTAATAAAAGCAAATCTCCTGCAAATCTTAATCTTGGACCATCTTTTCATCATCACCGTGCCTTCTCAGTAAATGGGCTATTTAGTTATTTGCCCACTCCCTTGTGTCTTCAACACAGTTGAATACAAATCCAGTCACCAATTCTATTAGCCTGACAGGATCAGAATCAGCATTTCAACATTTATTTGAACGATCAAAGCCTTAAATTGGAAGAACTGCAGGTTCCATATGAAACTAATATCCCCTTGAAGGAGCTGCTGGAAAGATCTGATCCAATTATAACAGAAGTCAAATCCCCAGGTTTTCACAGTAGCTAGATTGTCATTCAAATAGAGGAGCCAAATACAACCCTCTTGCCTTGGCAACACCATCACTTGGATGCCTGTCATTTGCTTTGAGACAGCATGGACTATTGAACTTCTTGAAGATTTTGGGACTGCACTTACAAAATAGTTTTAGTAGCACTTATGAGTATTGGGACTACAAAAATGATTCTGTATTTAAAACTGGAAAGCAATTTTATTTAACCGTGAACAATGCATATTCCAGATGTTTTTTCATAATGTTGAATAAGTCATACAAATATAAAGGCAGTCTATATATTTACCAGTCTTATTCATTATTATTTTGAATGCAATAGGAAATGAAAAATCATTACTCATCACAGACCAGCCAGTCATTTGCATTGATGGGAGGAATGAGAGAATGCCTTTCTGGAGAGCAGATTGTGTGTCATTAGCTGGAGTGAGCAGGGGAAATGTGTGTATACACACACACACCCCCATATATACACACACATTTTATATAAATTCTGTAAAGTTTTCTCAGTTGATGAGACTATGCACAAAACAAAGTGAAAAGTAATTGTGGGTTTCAAACCATTCAGAAACATTGTGGGAAGATTCGGATATTGCATTTAGACATAGGTGCACCGTTTTCCAGTTTCAGTTCTTTCATCGTCCTAATTTTTATTTGTAGAAATAGACTTTTCCCTCTGGGTTCTCATCTGTGACCAAAACTAATTGTTACTTTTCTATCTTTGTATGTAAATTATGTGCCCCACTTTCTCTACTTTTTTATTGTTATTATACTTTAAGTTCTGGGGTACATGTGCAGAATGTGCAGGTTTGTTACATAGGTATGCATGTACCATGGTGGTTTGCTGCACCCATCAACCTGTCATCTACATTATGTATTTCTTCTAATGCTATCCCTCCCCGAGTCCCCCATCTCCTGACAGGCCCCAGTGTGTGATGCGCCCCCCCCCCCCCCCCCCCTGTGTCGATGTGTTCTCATTGTTCAACTCCCACTTATGAGTGAGAACATGTGGTGTTTGGTTTTCTGTTCTTGTGTTAGTTTGCTGAGAATGTGTTAGTTCTTCTGTTAGTTTGCTGGTCTCAAACTCTTGACCTCAGGTGATCTGCCCACCTCAGGCTCCCAAAGTGCTGGGATTACAGGTGTGAGCCACTGCACCCTGCAGTGTGTTTAGCTTTTAATAACGGCCATTCTAATTGGTGTGAGATGGTATCTCACTGTGATTTTGATTTGCATTTCTCTGATAATTACTGATGATGAACTTTTTTTATTTTTAACATTTTTTGGCCACCTGTATGTCTCCTTTAAAGAAGTGTCTGTTCATGTGTTTCGCCCATTTTTTTAATGTGTTTCTTTGGGGGTTTTGCTAGTTAAGTTCCTTATAGATTTTGGATATTAGGTCTTTGATGCATAGCTTGTGAATATTTTCTCCCATTTTATACGTTTTCTGTTTATTGATAATTTCTTTTGCTGTTTAAAAGCTCTTTAGTTTAATTACATCCCACTTGTCAATTTTGGCTTTAAGGATTTAGTCAAGAATGGCATTTCCTAGGTTTTCTTCCAGGACTTCTATAGTTTGAGGTCTTACATTTAAATCTTTAATCCATCTTGAGTTAATTTTGCATATGGTAAGAGGTAAGGGTCAAGTTTTATTCTTCTGCATATAGATAGCCAGTTATCACAGCACTATTTGTTGAATAGGGAATCCTTTCTTTATTGCTTGTTTTTGTTCAGCTTTGTTGTAGATCAGTTGTTTATAGTTATGTAGCTTTATTTTTGTATTCTTTATCCTGTTCCATTGGTTTGTGTGTCTGTTTTTACACCAGGACTATATGGTTTTGGTTACTGTAGCCTCATAGGATAGTTCGAAGTTCGGTAGTGTGCTGCCTTCACCTTTGCTCTTTTTGCTTAGTATTGTTTTAACTATTTGGGCTCTTTTTTGGCTCCATATGAATTTTAGAATAGTTGTTTCTAGTTATGTAAAACATGACACTAGTAGTTTGGTAGGAATAGAGTTGAATATATAAATTGCTTTGGGCAGTATGGCCATTTTAACAATGCTGATTCTTCCAATCCATGAGCATGGAATATTCTTCCATTTATTTGTGTCATCTCTGTTTTCCTTCAGCAGTGTTCTGTAGTTCTCTTTGTAGGGATCTTTCACTCTCTTGGTTAGCTGTATTCCTAAGTATTTTGTGTGTGTATAAGGGAGGTAATTGTAAATGGGATTTCATTCTTGAGTTGATCCTCAGCCTGAACACTATTGGTATATAGAAGTGCTACTGATTTTTGTACATTGAATTTGTATCCTGAAACTTTACTGAAGTAATTTATCTGTTCTAGAAGCCTTCTGGTGGAGTCTTTGGGGATTCATACAGAATTATATCATCATTGAAGAGAGCTAGTTTGACTTACTTTCCTATTTGAATGTCTTTTGTCATTAATTTTTAAATTTAGGCTTTGAAATACGGTTATTTTAAGTGAAAGTCTCTGATTTATATAGTTTCAAGTCCTTAAATTATTATTCCTTGGATTTACAAGTAATTATAGAACAGAATGTTTTCCAGATATACAACATTCATTCCTCAGTTAATTTCTTATTACTTCAAGGAGTATGAATTGCCTATTTAAGGCACTATAAGGTACAAAAGATTAACAAAATTCAGACTCATTCCTTAAGTAGCTGAGAATCTGCTGGAAGAGTCAGAAAAAAAAAATAAAAATCAAATAAACAAAAACCAGTGTGATAAATAGCAATGTGCTAGTAACATTAAATGCTGTACTCTCTATGAGAAGGCAGAATCCCTGGTTTGTGGTGTTTGCCAATTTCCATGGTATAAATATTCTCACTGTGGTCAATTTCAACACATGAGTGTGGTATCACTGAATGTGGAGTTGAGAAGAGATGCATATAATTGGCTCTTACCAGCTGGTTCCAGCACACCACTGAATTAGAAAAGAGAAATGCCTTAACACCACAGGTACACAGCAAAGGTGGTCAGAAGACAGACATTTGACTCTATGTGTTAGGTCAGGAAAAGATGGCAGAATAGGGACTATTGGGGTTGATATTTAAAGGACAAGTAGGCATCAGTCAAGTGGGCAAAGCAGAGGAGAGTATTTCAGGCACAGGAAATAGCATGTGCAAAGCAAGGAGGGATGACTTCTTTTAGAACAGAAACCAGCAAAGATTTTCTTAAAGGGCCAGAGAGTAGAATAGTAGGCTTTGAGAGCCAAGAGGAAAATTCTGGATATTATGTAGGGACTCATATTACTATAAAATATTACCATTTGAAAAATGTAACAAACAGTTTGAGGGCTATAAAAAACAGGCAGCTGATTAGATTTGGCCCACAGATTGTAGCTTGCCTGACCTCTGTTCTAGAAGATACAGACTACAGGCAAATCACACTAAAGCCTCCCTTCTGCAGAGTGGGTGTGTTTTTCTCATTCTCTTAAGATATAACAGAGCCAACAAGTCCACTCACAGACTTCTGGAAATAGCATTTTATTTGGCTTGACCTCACACTTCCTGATCCAGCAGAACTAAGGAGTGTTAGTGAGCAACATCAAGTGAATAAAATTCCCCTCATTCATTTTATGTACCAAAATACACATTGCTGCACATTGGATGCGATGATATCCCCACCAAGTCAGGGAGGAAAATGGAGTTCAGAAATTATTCCAATGCCAATGTTTACAGACGTACTTAAGCCATCATTCTTACATAAAGTGCAGTAATAGGAATACTCAGATTCTTCAACAAGATTAACTTAGCATGAAAACAGGTAAGTGTTTGGTACAATATTGGAACAGAGACATTCATTGACATTCATCTTTCTGTGACAGTCTCAGAAGATAATATTTTCCTGGTTTTAGCTTTTAAAAAAATACACAAAAGCTTTACGTGTATTACATTCTTAAAGGATCTCTGATTGCCTCTCTTTATAACAAAAGCATCTTGTGGTGCCAGGACGTAAGGATGTACTCAGAAAAGGAAAGGCTTATGTCAAAATGTCACAGGAGCCAAGCTGAAAATATTCCCCAGTGGCCAAAACTGGAATTAACTGGGCAAAAGTAAGTGAAATATTACTGGATTATAACTATTATATAAAATAAATACCTCACATACATAAATATCCAAAGCTAATCATAATTCAACCAATAAACAAATGAAATAGAAGAGATAGTTCATTCTTACAGAAGAATTCAATTATATAACTGTAGAAAGGATAAGGCCATCGTAATGATCACCATTAGAAAACAATGACAATTGTTGCAAGCAATTTCTACCAATGGATGCTAAAATTAGCGAGCAAAAGCTTGAAGAAAAACGGTATTTGCGTAGTCTCAAGGTATTATCTCAAAGTATAACCTTTGAAATTTAGAAATATCTACCACTAAGGTATTTCTAAATTGCAAGGGAGATACCCGCAGACAGCTTCGTAACCAAGTTATCAAGATTAACATTGCTAGAAGTAAGTCATATCAATATTTTGTACCCCTTCACATGATACTCTGAGATTACATTACTTCTGTTACACTTACCAAAATGTACAACTTCAATCTAATTTATTAGTAAAAATTCAAAGCCAAATTGAGAAACATTCTACCTGACCAGTACTCTTCAAATTTGTCAAGCTCATGAAACATAAAGAATAAATGATGAGCTGACACAGATTGAAACAGATTTAGGAAATAAACATGACAATTAAGTACAATATGGCACCCAGGATTGGATCTTGAAATAAAAGGAGGACACTAGTAAAACGAACAAAAAAACAACCACCACCACAACAAAACTGGCCTATACTATAAAGTCTGCACTTTGGTTAATGTATTTTATCAATGCTAATTTCTTGGTTTTGTTAATTTGCTATGGGTAATCAAGATATTAATGTAGGGAAGTTGGGTGAAGGGTATACTAAAATTCTCTGTACTACTGTTACAACTGTTCTATAAGTAAAAAAAAAAAAAAAAAAGATATCAATATCAAAGTTTAAAAAAATAGAGAAAGGATGAATTAACATTTTTCATTTATAGCATATTTTCCTTTACTGGACCCTGTCTGGGTTTTCACCATTTGTTTTACTTACTACAGGTGAGTAAGGGCCATAGCTTAATTACATAGCAGGGTATACTGGACTTGAATCCCTTCTCCAACATGCTTAAGGTGGACAGTAGAGCCTTTAATGTGCACAACTGTACATCTAGCCTGACTAATTTTATAAAATCCCAGGAATTATCCAGGAAATGAAATATCATTTTTATCTCCATTTTACATTCAGTGTTATTGAGGCACTAAAATATAAACTCCATGAGCACAAATTTTTGTCTTTTTTGTTTACTGTCATGTCTTTAGCATCTAACATATTTCACAGCATATGGTATGCATTCAATAAATATTTTGAAAGAAATGAATGGAGGAATCTTAAAATGATTAAGCAACTTACCCACACAGGTGGAAAACAGAAAGTTGGGTTTTTAACCTAGAAACGTCTGATCTCAGAAGACAAACTCTTATCCACTGTACTGGACAACATAGGTCTTAAGATCATGAAAGAGTGGGAATAGATGCAATACATTTTTGTGGTGACTGCTCATTTATACCAGTCAATTCATAAAAGACGTGAGAACCAGGAAATCTAAGGAGACTGTTAGTCTGACTTCTGCAAAACTTGTTTTCTCTCCATTTGCTCAAGCAGTTAAAAAATGGACAAGATATTTCTTAGCAAACCATGACTGCAAGTTAAGAATGATACAAAAATACATTCCTAGAAATGGCATACAAAGTACCACAGCGGTATGGCTACCACTTTGAACAGTAGGAGGACATTGCTGATGGTTTGGCTAAGTTTAATTCACCTTCCATGGAGTAGTTAGCGGAATTTTCCCCAAGTATTTGGCTGAGTTTATTTGAATTTCTCTCAAAGGTTAAACTTGAATAATATTTTCATTTCTTTACCACAGAACGTGACAATTAATTTAAATCACATCTCATATTTTAACATTGTAGCACCTTTGGGACTAGACATTTTATTCCTGTGTTACTTTGGAAAAGAGTCTATTGCAAATTGAAGGCCTGGGTAATGTAGTTGAAAGACCTCTGGATTGAAAGACAGAACAGAGTTCTAGGTCTGGCTCTACTATTAACTAGTTGTGTGACTTCTAGCAAGCAATTCAAAACATATCTGAGACTCAGTTTCTGCATCTCGAAAAAGGGAAAATTATTTCTTGGCCATTTTACACAAATGTGTTTTTAAAATTAAATGATAAAATAGGCCAGGCACAATGGCTCATGCCTGTAAGCCCAGCACCTTGGGAGGCCAAGGCGGGCTGATTGCTTGAGGCCAGGAGTTTGAGAAAGGCCTGGTCAATATGGTAAAACCCCATCTCTACTAAAAATACAAAAACTAGGTGAAGGTGGTAGCGCATGCTTGTAGTCCCAGCTACTCAGGAGGCTAAGATGGGAGAATCACCTGAGCCTGTGAGTCAGAGGTTACAGTGAGCCAAGATTGTGCCACTGCACTCAAGTCTGGGCAACAAAGCGAGACTATGTCTCAAAAAAATAAAAAATAAAAAAATATATAAAATATATGTGGCTACGTTTTACAAATTCTAAAGCATTATATCCAAGGCTGTTTTTTTTTTCCCAAAACAACTCAGAAAAGTAGCATATTCATAAAATGAACTATAAGTCATTTTTTTAAATTTTTATTTTTTATTTTTTTAATTTTTTAAATTTTTTTAAATTTTTTATTTTTTAATATTATACTTTAAGTTCTAGGGTACATGTGCATAACGTGCAGGTTTGTTACATATGTATACTTGTGCCATGTTGGTGTGCTGCACCCATCAACTCGTCATTTACATCAGGTATAACTCCCAATGCAATCCCTCCCCTCCCCCCTCCCCGTGATAGGCCCCAGTGTGTGATGTTCCCCTTCCAGAGTCCGAGTGATCTCATTGTTCAGTTCTCACCTATAAGTGAGAACATGCGGTGTTTGGTTTTCTGTTCTTGGGCGTATAGTTTGCTGAGAATGACGGTTTCAGCTGCATCCATGTCCCTACAAAGGACACAAAACTCATCCTTTTATGGCTGCATAGTATTCCATGGTGTATATGTGCCACATTTTCTTAATCCAGTGTGTGTCACTGGATGGATTACTTGGTTGATTCCAAGTCTTTATTGTGAATAGTGTCAAGAATAAACATAATGCGGTGTTTTTGTGTTCATAGCAGCACATTTATAATCCTTTGGGTATATACCCAGTAATGGGATGGCTGGGTCATATGCTACTTCTGTAAGTCATTTTATAAAACATCTTTTATGTTTTTAACCTATGACCGATTTGCTTTATATAGGTTTTCTAGTTTTTTCTACTCTAATTCATTCTTTCTATGTTAAATTTTTATCATCATTAGTACTTAAAATATATGAATTTTCCAAAATTTTATATAATCCTGTAGTCATAACTTTCTCAATAACTTTTACTTAGAAATCTTAGGACAATATTTTTAACTGGAAGCCCTTTTTTTTTTTTTTTTTTTAAAGAATATGGTCTTTTAAGTTTACATGAAAGGCTATCTCTTAACAAATAAAGGACCTACTTAAAGATTAACCTCCAGATAATGATTTAACTATTTTAGCCATCCCTCAAATTTACTGAACAGTAAGAACACAATTATGAACATCCATTAATTAGATAAGAGAGAGAGAATAAAACAAAACCAAAACTGATATTATTTATATCAGTCATTCATCTGAATTGATTCAACCTTTAAAAAGTGGTCAATTGGTAACTATAGTCACCATGTTGCACATTAGCCCTCCAGAAGTTATTCATCTTGCATAAATAAAACTTCGTACCCTTTGACCAGCATCTTCCCATTTTCCCCAGCCCACAGACCTTGGTAACTACCATTCATCTCTGTGCTGCATTGTATATGTGAAGTTTACTAGAAGGATAGATCTTAAATATTTTTACCAAATAGCTTGAAAGTGGTGATCATTTCACAGCCTATAGGTATATCTAAATATCAAGTTATTATATATGTAATATATATCATTTAAATGATATATATCATTTAAATATATATTTATATTCATATATCATTTAACATATATATGTGATTACATGATATATACCATTTAAATGATATATAATACCTCTTAAATATATATCATTTCTATTTGTTCATTACACCTCAATGAAGGTGAAAAATATGATCTATTAGTAAGTATTATAAAGATAAGACTATATTGGATGTCATGAATTCAAACACCATTGGGGACAGGCAATGTGAATAAGTCAAGTAGGCAGAACAGGGAACTACAGTGAGGACTGGGGACTCAGTGGCAAAAGGGGGCCACTTAATTCCAACTGATTGCTGCCTCTGCATAATGCATGCAAAACTCAGCCTTTAAAGATATGTGATCCTTCAAAATAAATTGAGAATCTGATTTTTTAAAAGTTACAAATGAGCCAAATTTTTATACAATTGTATGGAACAAATAAAATGGTCCTCAGAGGCCACTAGTTTGGTAATTCAGTTAATTTTTTCATCACTATCAATCCATTGCCTTAGGTTATGAATAAGTTCTTTAGATAGACATGTGTCTCCATTTAAGAACCTCTGATATAAAAGCAATAATACTGGAATCCAGCATCATTGGTATTAAAAAAGGAGTTTTTACGAAGTGACTCACCTTAGGAAAGTAAATAAGTAGTGTGCTATTGAGAGGTGAAGCCAGTTGGACTTCCTGGGTCAAGTGGGGACTTGGAGGACTTTTCTGTTTAGCTAGAGGACTGTAAATGCACCAATCAGCACTCTGTGTCTAGCTAAAGGATTGTAAGTGCACCAATCAGCACTCTGTAAAAACACATCAAGCAGCACTCTGTGTCTAGCTCAAGGACTGTAAATGCACCAATCAGCCCTCTGTAAAAACGCACCAATCAAAGCTCTGTGTCTAGCTAACGGATTGTAAACGCACCAATCAGCACTCTGTAAAAACGCACTAATCAGCACTCTGTAAAATGGACTAATCAGTGCTCTGTAAAATTGACCCATCAGCAGGACATGGGTGGGGACAAATAAGGGAATAAAAGCTGGCCACTCCAGCCAGCAGTGGCAACCCGCTTGGGTACCCTTCCATGCTGTGGAAGCTTTGTTCTTTCATTCTTCACAATAAATCTTGCTGCTGCTCACTCTTTGGGTCCACGCCACATTTAAGAACTGTAACACTCACTGCGAGGGTCTGCCGCTTCATTCCTGAAGTCAGCAAGACCATGAACCCACCAGGAGGAACAAACAATTCCGGATGTGCCACCTTTAAGAGCTGTAACACTCACTGCAAAGGTCTGCAGCTTCACTCCTAAAGTCAGTGAGAGTACAAACTCACCAGAAGGAAGAAACTCCGGACACATCTGAAGGAACAAACTCCAGAAACACCATCTTTAAGAACTGTAACACTCACTGCAAGGGTCTGCGGCTTCATTCTTGAAGTCAGCAAGATCAAGAACCCACCAGAAGGAATAAATTCCAGACATACTATTTTGCTAAATTTAAAATACAATTAAGCACAGCAATGCAACAATAATACACAATCCTTCTACCTCAGAGGTCTCCAACCCCCTGGCCATAGACCAGTGCCAGTGACCTGTTAGGAAAGGCCACACAGCAGGTGGTGAGCAGTGGTGAACCAGCAAAGCTTCATCTGTATTTATTTACAGCCACTCCCCATTATGCACATTACTGTCTGAGCTCTGCCTCCTGTCAGATCAGCAAAGGCATTTGATTCTTTTGGGAGGGGGAACCCTATTGTGAATTGCATATGCAAGGGATCTAGGTTATATACTCCTTATGAGAAGCTAATGCCTGAAGATCTGCCACTGTCTCCCATCACTCCCAGATGGGACTGCCTAGTTGCAGGAGAACAAGCTCAGGCTCCCACTGATTCTACATTATGGCGAGTTGTATAATTATTTCATTATTTATTAAAATGTAATAATAGATTCATGGGGAAGATAGCCGAATAGGAACAGCTCTGGTTTGCAGCTCCCAGCGAGATCAATGCAGAAGGCAGGTGATTTCTGCATTTCCAACTGAGATCCCTGGCTCATCTCAATGGGACTGCTTAGACAGTGGATGCAGCCCACGGAAGGTGAGCAGAAGCAGGGTGGGGTGTTGCCTCACCCGGAGAAGTGCAAGGGGTCGGGGAAATCCCTCCACTAGACAAGGGAAGCCATGAGGGATTGTGCTGTGAGGAATTGTGCATTCTGGCCCAGATACTACACTTTTCCCATGGTCTTCACAACTCACACACCAGGAGATTCCCTCAGGTACCTACACCACCAGGGCCCTGGGTTTCAAGCACGAAACTGGGTGGCCATTTGAGCAGACACCGAGCTAGCTACAGGAGTTTTTTTTTCATACCCCAGTGGTATTTGGAATGCCAGAGAGACAGAACTGTTTACTCCCCTGGAAATGGGGCACTGAAGCCAGGGAGCCAAGCAGTCTACCTCAGCAGATCCCGCCCCCACAGAGTCCAGCAAGCTAAGATCCACTGGCTTTAAGTTCTAGCTGCCAGCACAGCAGTCCAAAGTCGACCTGGGATGCTCAAGCTTGGTGGGTGGAGAGGCGTCCACTATTATTACTGAGGCTTGAGTAGGTGGTTTTCTCCTCACACTGTAAAACAAAGCCACTGGGAAGTTTGAACTGGGCGGAGCCCACCTCAGCTCAGCAAAGTTGCTGTAGCCAGACTGCCTCTCTAGATTCCTCTGCTCTTCACAGGGCATCTCTGAAAGATAGTAGCCTCAGTCAGGGGTTTATAGATAAACCCCCATATCCCTGGGACAGAGCACCTGGGGAAAGGGGCAGCTGTGGGGGCAGCCTCAGCAGACTTAAACATTCCTGCCTGCTGGCTTTGAAGACAGCAGCAGACCTCCCACAGCACTCAAGCTCTGCTAAGAGACAAACTACCTCCTTAAGTGGGTCCCTGACCCCCGTGCCTCCTGACGGGGAAACACCTCCCAGCAGGGGTCGAAAGACACCTCATACAGGAGAGTTCTGGCCGGCATCTGGCAGGTGCCCCTCTAGGATGAAGCTTTCAGAGGAAGGAGCAGGGAGCAATCTTTGCTGTTCTGCAGCCTCTGCTGGTGATACCCAGGCAAACAGGGTGTGAAGTGGAACTCCAACTCCAACAGACCTGCAGCCAAGGGGCCTATTAGAAGGAAAACTAACAAAAAAGTATAGCATTAAAAAGCTGAAAATTCCAAAAACCAGAATAGCACTTCTCCTCCAAAGAATCACAACTCCTCACCAGCAAGGGACCAAAACTGGATGGAGAATGAGTTTGAGGAATTGGCAGAAGTAGACTTCAGAAGGTGGGTAATAACAAACTCCTCCGAGCTAAAGGAGCATGTTCTAACCCAATGAAAGGAAGCTAAGAACCTTGATAGAAGGTTAGTGGAATTGCTAACTGGAATAACCAGTTTTGAGAAGAACATAAATGACCTGATGGAGCTGAAATGTACAGCATGAGAACTTAATGAAGCATACACAAGTATCAATAGCCGAATTGATCAAGTGGAAAAAAGGATATCAGAGATTGAAGGTGAACTCAATAAAAGAGAGCATGAAGACAAAATTAGAGAAAAAAGAATGAAAAGCAATGAACAAAGCCTCCAAGAAATATGGGATTATGTGAAAAGACCAAACCTATATTTGATTGGTATACCTCAAAGTGATGGGGAGAATGGAACCAAGTTGGAAAACACTCTTCAGGTTATTATCCAGGAGAACTTCACCAACCTAGCAAGGCAGGCCAACATTCAAATTCAGGAAATACAGAGAACACCACAAAGATACTCCTTGAGAAGAGCAACCCCAAGACACATAACTGTCAGATTTACCAAGGTTGAAATGAAGGAAAAAATGTTAAGGGCAACCAGAGAGAAAGGTTGGGTTACCCACAAAGGGAAGCTCATCAGACTAATAGAGGATCTCTCTGCAGAAACTCTACAAGCCAGAAGACAGTGGGGGCCAATATTCAATAATCTTAAAGAAAATAATTTTCAACCCAGAATTTCATATCCAGCCAAACTAAACTTCATAAGTGAAGGAGAAATGAAATCCTTTACAGACAAGCACATGCTGAGAGATTTTTTTCACCACCAGGCCTCCCTTACAAGAGCTCCTGAAGGAAGTACTAAATATGGAATGGAAAAACTGGTACCAGTCACTGCAAAAACATACCAAATTGCAAATACCATAGACACTATGAAGAAAATGTGTCAACTAATGGGCAAAATAACCAGCTAGCATCAAATAACAGGATCAAATTCACACATAACAATATTAACCTTAAATGTAAGTGGGCTAAATGCCCCCAATTAAAAGACACACACTGGCAAACTGGATAAAGAGTCAAGACCCATTGGTGTGCTGTATTCAGAAGACCCATCACATGTGCAAAGACACACGTAGGCTCAAAATAAAGGGATGGAGAAATATTTACCAAGAAAATAGAAAGCAAGAAAAAGCAGGGGTTTCAATCCTAGTTTCTGATAAAACAGACATTAAACCAACAAAGATAAAAAAGACAAAGAAGGGCATTACATGATGGTAAAGGGATCAATGCAACAAGAAGAACTAGCTATCCTAAATGAATATGCACCCAGTACAGGAGCACCCATATTCATAAAACAAAAGACCTACAAAGAGACTTACACTCCTACACAATAAAGTGGGAGACTTTAACACCCCACTGTCAATATTAGAAAGATCAACAAGACAGAAAGTTCACAAGGATATTCAGGACTTGAACTTAGCTCCGGACCAAGCAGTACTAATAGACATCTACAGAACTCTCCACTCCAAATCAACAGAATATACATTCTTCTCAGCACCACATCACACTTATTCTAAAATTGACCACATAATTGGAAGTAAAACACTCCTCAGCAAATGCAAAAGAATGGAGATCATAACAAACAGTCTCTCAGACCACAGTGCAATCAAATTAGAACTCAGGATTAAGAAACTCACTCAAGCGAGCAAGATGGCTGAATAGGAACAGCTCCAGCCTCCAGCTCCCGGGGCAAGCGACACAGAAGACGGGTGATTTCTGCATTTTCAACTGAGGAACCGGATTCATCTCACTTGGGAGCGCTGGACAATCAGTGCTGGTCAGCTGATGCAGCCCGACCAGCGAGAGCCGAAGCAGGGTGAGGCATTGCCTCACCTGGGACACACAAGGCAAGGGAATCCCTTTAGAAACTGAGACACACAACACCTGGAAAATCGAGTAACTCCCACCCTAATACTGCACTTTACCAAGAGTCTTAGCAAACGGCACACAAGGAGATTATACCCCATACCTGGCTGGCAGGGTCCCACGCCCACGGAGCCTCCCTCATTGCTAGCACAACAGTCTGAGATCTAATTGCAAGGCAGCAGCGAGGCTGGGGGAGGAGTGCCCGCCATTGCCGAGACTTAAGTGGTAAACAAAGCCTCTGGGAAGCTCGAACTGGGTGGAGCCCACCACAGCTCAAGGAGGCCTGCCTGTCTCTGTAGACTCCACCTCTGGGGACAGGGCATAGCAACAATAACAACAACAAAAAAGCAGCAGAAACCTCCGCAGATGTTAATGACCCTGTCTGACAGCTTTGAAGAGAACAGTGGATCT
The DNA here is from genome assembly GCF_008728515.1 of Papio anubis. Classification (NCBI taxonomy): domain Eukaryota; kingdom Metazoa; phylum Chordata; class Mammalia; order Primates; family Cercopithecidae; genus Papio; species Papio anubis. Next base: position 89,668,553 of record NC_044979.1, on the reverse strand, counting down.
CCCAGCATGGAGGGTGAGATCTGAGAACAGACAGTCTGCCTGCTCAAGTGGGTCCCTGACCCCTGAGTAGCATAACTGGGGAACATCCCCCACTAGGTGCAGACCGACACCTCACACCTCACACAGCATGGTACACCCCTGAGACAAAGCTACCAGAGCAACAATCAGACAGCAGTACTCGCTGTTCAGCAATATTCTATCTTCTGCAGCCTCCACAGCTGATACCCAGGAAAACACGGTTTGGAGTGGACCTCAAGCAATCTCCAACAGACCTACAACTGAGGGTCCTGACTGTTAGAAGGAAAACTAACAAGCAGAAAGGACACCCACACCAAAAATCCATCAGTACGTCACCAGCATCAAAAACCAAAGGCAGATAAAACCACAAAGATAGGGAAAAAGCAGGGCAGAAAAGCTGGAAATTCAAAAAATTCAAAAAATCAGAGCACATCTCCCCCTCCAAAGGAACGCAGCTCATCCCCAGCAACGGATCAAAGCTGGACGGAGAATGACTTTGACGAGTTGAGAGAAAGCCTTCAGTCGATCAAACTTCTCAGAGCTAAAGGAAGAACTACGCACCCAGCGCAAAGAAACTAAAAATCTTGAAAAAAGAATGGAAGAATGGATAACTAGAATAATCAATGCAGAGAAGGCCATAAATGAACTGACAGAGATAAAAACCATGACATGAGAAATACGTGACAAATGCACAAGCTTCAGTAACCGACTCCATCAACTGGAAGAAAGAGTATCAATGATTGAAAATCAAATGAATGAAATGAAGCAAGAAGAGAAGTCTAGAGAAAAAAAGGAAAAAGAAATTAACAAAGCCTTCAAGAAATATGGGATTATGTGAAAAGAACAAATCTACATCCGATTGGTGTGCCTGAAAGTGAGGGGGAAAATGGAACGAAGTTGGAAAACACTCTTCAGGATATCATCCAGGAGAAGTTCCCCGACCTAGTAAGGCAGGCCAACATTCAAATTCAGAAAATACAAAGAACGCCACAAAGATACTCCTCGAGAAGAGCGACTCTAAGACACATAATTGTCAGATTCACCAAAGTTGAAATGAAGGAAAAAATGTTAAGGGCAGCCACAGAGAAAGGTCTGGTTACCCACAAAGGGAAGCCCATCAGAATAACAACAGATCTCTCAGCAGAAACTCTACAAGCCAGAGAAAGTGGGGGTCAATATTCAACATTCTTAAAGAAAAGAATTTTCAACCCAGAATTTCATATCCAGCCAAACTAAGTTTCATAAGTGAAGGAGAAATAAAATCCTTTACAGACAAGCAAATGCTTAGAGATTTTGTCACCACCAGGCCTTCCCTACAAGAGATCCTGAAGGAAGCACTAAACATGGAAAGCAACAACAGGTACCAGCCATTGCAAAAACATGCCAAAATGTAAAGACCATCGAGGCTAGGAAGAAACTGCATCAACTAATGAGCAAAATAACCAGCTAATATCACAATGACAGGATCAAGTTCACACATAACAATATTAACCTTAAATGTAAATGGCCTAAATGCTCCAATTAAAAGACACAGACTGGCAAACTGGATAAAGAGTCAAGACCCATCAGTTTGCTGTATTCAGGAGACCCATCTCACATGCAGAGACACACATAGTCTCAAAATAAACAGATGGAGGAAGATCTACCAAGTAAATGGAGAACAAAAAAAAAAAAAAACAGGGGTAGCAATTCTAATCTCTGATAAAACAGACTTTAAACCATCAAACATCAAAAGAGACAAAGAAGGCCATTCCATAATGGTAAAGGGATCAATTCAACAGGAAGAACTAACTATCCTAAATATATATGCACCCAATACAGGAGCACCCAGATTCATAAAGCAAGTCCTTAGAGACTTACAAAGAGACTTAGACTCCCATACAATAATAATGGGAGACTTCAACACTCCACTGTCAACATTAGACAGATCAACAAGACAGAAAGTTAACAAGGATATCCAGAAATTGAAATCAACTATGCACCAAGCAGACCTAATAGACATCTACAGAACTCTCCACCCCAAATCAACAGAATATACATTCTTCTCAGCAAGACATCACACTTAATCCAAAATTGACCACATAGTTGGAAATAAAGCACACCTCAGCAAATGTACAAGAACAGAAATTATAACAAACTGTCTCTCAGACCACAGTGCAATCGAACTAGAACTCAGGACTAAGAAAATCAATCAAAACTACTCAACTACATAGAAACTGAACAACCTGCTCCTGAATGACTACTGGGTACATAACGAAATGAAGGCAGAAATAAAGATGTTCTTTGAAACCAATGAGAACAAAGATACAACATACCAGAATCTCTGGGACATATTTAAAGCAGTGTGTAGAGGGAAATTTGTAGCACTAAATGCCCACAACAGAAAGCTGGAAAGATCTAAAATTGACAACCCAACATCACAATTAAAAGAACTAGAGAAGCAAGAGTAAACACATTCAAAAGCTAGCAGAAGGCAAGAAATAACTAAGATCAGAGCAGAACTGAAGGAGATAGAGACACAAAAAAACCTCCAAAAAAATCAATGAATCCAGGAACTGGTTTTTTGAAAAGATCAACAAAATTGATAGACGGCGCTAGCAAGATTAATAAAGGAAAAAAGAGAGAAGAATCAAATAGACACAATAAAAAATAATAAAGGGGATATCACCACCGACCCCACAGAAATACAAACTACCATCAGAGAATACTATAAACACCTCTACGCAAATAAACTAGAAAACCTAGAAGAAATGGATAATTTCCTGGACACTTACACTCTCCCAAGACTAAACCAGGAAGAAGTTGAATCCCTGAATAGACCAATAGCAGGCTCTGAAATTGAGGCAATAATTAATAGCCTACCAACCAAAAAAAGTCCAGGACCAGACGGATTCACAGCCGAATTCGATCAGAGGTACAAGGAGGAGCTGGTACCATTCCTTCTGAAACTATTCCAATCAATAGAAAAAGAGGGACTCCTCTCTAACTCATTTTATCAGGCCAACATCATCCTGATACCAAAGCCTGGCAGAGACACAACAAAAAAAGAGAATTTTAGAACAATATCCCTGATGAACATCGATGCAAAAATCCTCAATAAAATACTGGCAAACCGAATCCAGCAGCACATCAAAAAGCTTATCCACCATGATCAAGTGAGCTTCATCCCTGGGATGCAAAGCTGGTTCAACATATGAAAATCAATAAACGTAATCCAGCATATAAACAGAACCAAAGACAAAAACCACATGATTATCTCAATTGACGCAGAAAAGGCCTTTGACAAAATTCAACAGCCTTTCATGCTAAAAACTCTCAATAAATTCGGTATTGATTGAACATATCTCAAAATAATAAGAGCTATTTATGAGAAACCCACAGCTAATATCATACTGAATGGGCAAAAACTGGAAGCATTCCCTTTGAAAACTGGCACAAGATAGGGATGCCCTCTCTCACCACTCCTATTCAACATAGTGTTGGAAGTTCTGGCTACGGCAATCAGACAAGAGAAAGAAATCAAGCGTATTCAGTTAGGAAAAGATGTTGTCAAATTGTCCCTGTTTGCAGATGACATGATTTTATATTTACAAAACCCCAGAGTCTCAGCCCAAAATCTCCTTAAGCTGATAAGCAACTTCAGCAAAGTTTCAAGATACAAAATCAATGTGGAAAAATCACAAGCATTCTTATACACCAGTAACAAACAAACAGAGAGCCAAATCATGAATGAACTCCCATTCACAATAGCTTCAAAGAGAATAAAATACCTAGGAATCCAACTAACAAGGGATGTAAAGGACCTCTTCAAGGAGAACTACAAACCACTGCTCAGTAAAATAAAAGAGGACACAAACAAATGGAAGAATATACCATGCTCATGGATAGGAAGAATCAATATCGTGAAAATGGCCATACCGCCCAAGGTAATTTATAGATTCAATGCCATCCCCATTAAGCTACCAATGACTTTCTTCACAGAAATGGAAAAGACTGCTTTAAAGTTCATATGGAACCAAAAAAGAGCCCACATTGCCAAGACAATCTTAAGCCAAAAGAACAAAGCTGGAGGCATCACGCTACCTGACTTCAAACTATACTACAAGGCTACAGTAACCAAAACAGCATGGTACTGGTACCAAAACAGAGATATAGACCAATGGAACAGAACAGAGCCCTCAGAAAAAATACCACACATCTACAGCCATCTGATCTTTGACAAACCTGACAAAAACAAGAAATGGGGAAAGGATTCCCTATTTAATAAATGGTGCTGGGAAAATTGGCTAGCCATAAGTAGAAAGCTGAAACGGGATCCTTTCCTTACTCCTTATATGAAAACTAATTCACGATGGATTAGAGACTTAAATGTTAGACCTAAAACCATAAAAACCCTAGAAGAAAACCTAGGCAATACCATTCAGGACATAGGCATGGGCAAGGACTTCATGTCTAAAACACCAAAAGCAACGGCAGCAAAAGCCATAATTGACAAATGGGATCTAAATAAACTAAAGAGCTTCTGCACAGCAAAAGAAACAACCATCAGAGTGAACAGGCAACCTACAGAATGGAAGAAAATTTTTGCAATCTTCTCACCTGACAAAGGGCTAATATCCAGAACCTACAGAAAACTCAAACAAATTTACTAGAAAAAAACAAACAACCCCATCAAAAAGTGGACAAAGGATATGAATAGACATTTCTCAAAAGAAGACATGCATACAGCCAACAGGTACATGAAAAAATGTCATCATCACTGGCCATCAGAGAAATGCAAATCAAAACCACAATGAGATACCATCTCACACCAGTTAGAATGGATGGCAATCATTAAAAAGTCAGGAAACAACAGTTGTTGGAGAGGATGTGGAGAAATAGAAACACTTTACACTGTTGGTGGGATTGTAAACTGGTTCAACCATTGTGGAAAACAGTATGGCGATTCCTCAAGGATCTAGAACTAGAAATACCATATAACCCGGTCATCCCATTACTGGGTATATACCCAAAGGATTATAAATCATGCTGCTATAAAGACACATGCACAAGTATGTTTATTGCAGCACTATTCACAATAGCAAAGACTTGGAATCAACCCAAATATCTATCAGTGACACACTGGATTAAGAAAATGTGGCACATATATACCATGGAATACCATGCAGCCATAAAAAAGGATGAGTTCGTGTCCTTTGTAGGGACATGGATGCAGCTGGAAACCATCATTCTCAGCAAACTATGGCAAGAACAGAAAACCAAACACCACATGTTCTCACTCATAGGTGGGAATTGAACAATGGGATCACTCGGACTCTGGAAGGGGAACATCACACACTGGGGCCTATTATGGGGAGGGGGGAAGGGGGAGGAATGGCATTGGGAGTTATACCTGATGTAAAGGATGAGTTGATGGGTGCTGATGAGTTAATGGGTGCAGCACACCAACATGGCACAAGTATACATATGTAACAAACCTGCACATTGTGCACATGTACCCTATAACTTAAAGTATAATAATAAAAAAAAAGAACTCACTCAAAACTGCACAACTACATGGAAACTGAACAACTTGCTACTGAATGATTACTGGGAAAATAATGAAATTAAGGCAGAAATAATTAAGTTCTTTGAAACCAATGAGAATGAAGACACAATGTACCAGAATCTCTGAGAAACAGCTAAAGCAGTGTTTTAGAGGGAAAGTTATAGCACTAAATGCCCACAGGAGAAAAGTGGGAAAGATAAAAAATCGACACCCTAACATCACAAAAGAATTAGAGAAGCAAGAGCAAACCAATTCAAAAGCTAGCAGAAGATGAGAAATAACTATGATCAGAGCAGAACTGAAAGAGGTAGAGACATGAAAACCCTTCAAAAAAATCAATGAATCCAGGAGCTGCTGTTTTGAAAAGATTAACAAAATAGATAGACAGCTAGCAAGACTAATAAAGAAGAAAAGAGAGAAAAATTAAATAGACACAATAAAAAATGATAAAAGGGATATCACCACTGATCCCACAGAAATACAAACCACCATCAGATAATACTATAAACTCCTCTATGCAAATAAACTAGAAAATCTAGAAGAAATTGATAATTTACTGGACACATACATCCTTCCAAGTCTAAACCAGGAAGAAGCAGAATCCCTGAATAGACCAATAATAAGTTCTGAAATTGAGGCCATAATAAATAGCCTACCAAACAAAAAAAGCCCAAGGTGGATGGATTCACAGCTGAATTCTACCAGAGGTACAAAGAGGAGCTGGTACCATTCCTTCTGAAACTATTCCAAATAATAGAAAAAGAGGGACTCCTCCCTAACTCATTTTACAAGGCCAGCATCATCCTGATACCAAAACCTGGCAGAGATACAACAAAAAAAGAAAATTTTAGACCAATATCCCTGATGAACATCGATGCAAAAATCCTCAGTAAAATACTGGCAAACCGAATCCAGCAGCACATCAGAAAGCTTATCTACCATGATCAAGTGGGCTTCATCCCTGGGATGCAAGGCTGATTCAGCATACACAAATCAATAAATATAATCGATCACATAAACAGAATCAATGCCAAATACCACATGATTATCTCAATAGATGCAGAAAAGGCCTATGACAAAATTCAACACCCTTCATTCTAAAAACTCTCACTAAACTAGGTACTGATGGAACGTATCTCAAAATAATAGAAGCTGTTTATTACAAACCCACAGCCAATATCATACTGAATGGGAAAAAGCTGGAAGCATTCCCTTTGAAAATCAACACAAGACAAGGATGTCCTAGCTCACCACTCCTATTCAACACAGTATTGGAATTTCTGTCCAGGGCAATCAGGCAAGAGAAAGAAATAAATGGTATTCACATAGGAAGAGCAGAAGGCAAATTGTCTCTGTTTGCAGATGACATAATTGTATATTTAGGAAATCCCATCATCTCAGCCCCAAATCTCCTTAAGCTAATAAGCAACTTCAGCAACGTTTCAGGATATAAAATCAATGTGCAAAAATCACAAGCATTCCTATACACCAACAATAGAGAGCCAAATCATGAGTGAACTCCCATTCACAATTGCTTCAAAGAGAATAAAATAGCTAGGAATACAACATACAAGGGATGTGAAGGACCTCTTCAAGGAGAACTACAAACCACTGCTCAAGGAAATAAGAGAGGACACAAATAAATGGAAAAACATTCCATGCTCATGGATAGGAAGAATCAATATTGTGAAAATGGCCATAGTCACCAAAGTAATTTATAGATTCAATGCTATACCCATCAAGCTACTATTGACTTTCTTCACAGAATTAGAAAAAAACTACCTTAAATTTCATATGGAACCAAAAAACTGCCCGTATAGCCAAGACAATCCTAAGCCAAAAGAACAAAGCTGGAGGCGTCATGCTACCTGACTTCAAACTATACTACAAGGCTACAGTAACCAAAACAGCATGGCACTAGAACCAAACCAGATATATAGACCAATGGAACAGAATAGAGGCCTCAGAAATAACCCCACATGTCTACAACCATCTGATCTTTGACAAACCTGACAAAAAGAAGCAATGGGGAAAGGATTCACTATTTAACAAATGGTGTTGGGAAAACTGGCTAGCCATATGCAGAAAACTGAAACTGGACCCCTTCCTTACACCTTATACAAAAATTCACTCAAGATGGATTAAAGACTTAAACATAAGACCTAAACCACAAAAACCCTAGAAGAAAACCTAGGTAATACCATTCAGGATATAGCCACGTGCAAAGACTTCGTGGCTAACACACCAAAAGCAATGGTAGAAAAGCCAAAAATGACAAATGGGATCTAATTAAACTAAAGAGCTTCTGCACAGCAAAAGAAACTATCATCAGAGTAAACAGGCAACCTATACAATGGGAGAAAATTTTTGCAATCTATCCATCTGACAAAGGGCTAATATCCAGAATCTACAAAGAACTTAAATAAATTTACAGGAAAAAAACAACCTCATCAAAAAGTGGGCAAAGGATATGAACAGATACTTTTCAAAAGAAGACATTTATGCAGCCAAAAAACATATGAAAAAATGCTCATCATCACTGGTCATTAGAGAAATGCAAATCAAAACCACAATGTGATACCATCTCACGTCAGTTAGAATGTCGATCATTAAAAAGTCAGGAAACAATAGATGCTGGAGAGGATGTGGAGAACTAGGAATGCTTTTACACTGTTGATGGGAATGTAAATTAGTTCAACCATTGTAGAAGACAGTGTGGCAATTCCTCAGGGAGCTAGAACCAGAAATACCATTTGGCCCAGCAATCCCATTACTGAGTATATACCCAAAGGATTATAAATCATTCTATGATAAAGACACACGCACACATATGTTTATTGCAGCACTATTCACAATAGCAAAGACTTGGAACCAAACCAAATGCCCATCAATGATAGACTGGATAAAGAAAATGCAGCACATATACACCATGGAATAACTATGCAGCCATAAAAAAAGGATGAGTTCATGTCCTTTGCAGGGACACGGATGAAACTGGAAGCCATCATTCTCAGCAAACTAACACAGGAACAGAAAACCAAACACCGCATGTTCTCACTCATAAGTGAGAGTTAAACAATGAGAACACATGGACACAGGGAGGGGAACATCACACACCAAGGCCTGTCAGGGGCTGGGGGGCTAGGGGAAGGATAGCATTAGGAGAAATACCTAATGTAGATGACGGGTTGATGGGTGCAGCAAACCACCATGGCATGTGCATACCTATGTAACAAACCTGCACATTTTGCACATGTATCCCAGAATTTAAAGTATAATTTTAAAAAAAGAAAAAATAGTAATAATAATAGAAATAAAGTACAAAATATGTGTAATACACTTGAACCATCCTGAAACCATCACCCCCCTACCTCCAAAACCTGGTCTGTGAAAATAATTGTCTTCCATGAAACTTGTCCCCAGTGCCAAAAAGGTTGAGGACCACTGTTCTACATTATAGACACCCCCCCAACACCTTCCATTCTCTACACCCAGAGGCTCCTAGAATTTAATTCTACTAGCTGAACAGTAAATTAAAGGTAAGAGAATAAACCTCACACTGGTAAATCTCTATGACATTCTACCCACTGCAAAAGTTTCTCAATTCTCATTGATTCATATAACCAGTTTTGACTGAAAATAAAAGATAAATAGCTGTGTCTTTTGACCTCTGTTTAACACACCTTCAATATAGTACCTGTCCATCCAATAGAGAGAACTGTAATGGTGATTATCTAAGCCAAGTGACACTGACACTTCCCACACATTTTCAGCCCAATTTCTGAGAGCTCTCCCAAGATTTCCACTCTCAAAAATATGGCACCTCTTTCAAATCTCTCCTTTTAAGTCTCCTCCCACCCCCACCTTTACACTGTCTTGGGGACTTCATTAAATTTTCCTTTGCCAGCCACTTACCAAATGCATTATCCCAGTCCTCTAAGAAATGAAAAGTGAAAAGTGGTTCTTTTCAAAACTAGATAGAAACTTGTCTTAATATTTTTCTGAAGCTTGCTTTTATTTTCCAAATGATCTGGGTTTGGCAAAATCCTTTTCCTTAAGTAATAGACAAAAGCGTAATATTCTAAAAGGGAAATGGCAAACCTAAACAATCTAGGATACCATGAAGATTAAACACTGGACTCTTTTTGTTCAGCCCAAATAATATTCCCCAAAATGGAGACCCTCTTGCACTTCTTCAATAGCTAGTAGAATAGGATATGCATTGTTGTCACTTAAAATGGTGTTTTATTTTATTTCTTCTCTTTTTATATAGACTTATAGATGACAAATAAAAATCTTCATTTATGTCTAGAGTCCAAGTCTCTTAGAGTAGAACTTAAACCCAGAGTGAAGAAGTCAAATAATGTTTTCAGCCTTGTGGTTAGATACCACTATTATCCTCATTTTAGAGAAAGTAACTGAGACACAGCATGGCTAACTAATTTGAACAAAATTCCACAATTTTAAATTTTGAATCAGGAATTAAAATCTTGGTTCTCTTTTTCCAGAGCCCTTGACCTTGACCCTGTGGTATGTGACCTCTCCACTACTCTATTTTTATAACCCTTTATAAAATATCTGATTCTGGGAATGTGTTTCCATTTTGAATTTGAAACAAGCCATTGCTATTGGTCTGAGACCAAAAGTCTCTATAATTTTACATTGCATATATAGCTCTCTAGTTCTGATCTTAAGATTGAGAATCTTAGATTCTGATGTTCATTACAGTGATGAGCATTTAAAAAAATCCTTTCAGACAAATTCTTAAGAACAAAGCTCCTACTAAAAGATTCTTTATTCTAAAATAAATATCAGAAGGGAAAATTCATACTGAAATTATTAGAATACTTCATAAAGAAACAGAAGAAAAAGACACTGAGGGAAGAAAGAGCACTCAAAAATACCCTGAGCCATTTTAGTGAGTTTTCTAAATATATTGTACCAACCTTAGTCATCCACCCTCTCCAGCCTCAGGCTGGGGCAACTTCTGAGGATGGTGGAACCTGTCCCGTTACTCCTGCGAGCTCTTGTTCTCTGCCAAGGGGACCCTGGTAACTTAAGGGAGAGAAAGCACCCCCACTGGGGATATGTCTCATGTCCCTGTAACACCAAAGAAGGTCTTCTCAGACACTATCAAAGTTTCTTTTCCTGCTGTATTTTTAGTAACAGTCAATATATAGAATCTGAACATTTAGGCCTATTGGAGTTTCATGGCCTGTCATCATAACTAGTAATGACAACAGATTTCAGTGAGGATCTGTATCACTGCTCTTCCACGTTGAGACTTGCCCATCTCATATTCCTGTGATGTTGTTCAGTCTGGGTCCTCTCCATGAAAAGAAGGTCCCCGAGAAACACTAAAAGTTGTACCTTAAAACCTTTCAAGATGCTTTCATGTTTCTCTTCCCCTTTCTGGCAACTTCTTTCACCTTTGAAGGATCCCAGAGATTGAGAATTTCTTTGAAAAGCATGAAATTCTTGAAAGTAAGGTTCAACTCAAGATGAAGAAGTGAAAATAAGTACTGTCAAAACCGATTATCAAGGGTTTCACACCCAGAACATAAAATAAGCAGGTACCAATGCCTACAGATGCTGATGCATTTATAGCATTTACAGTAGACTGTTAATGAGGTCATCCAGAGTGAAAGAGCAAAATCTTGCCATTATACCTTGGGGTCCTTAAGCAGGTCCTCAGCCATAACCGTGAGTACCATGTCTTTTCAGGTACATATGTTCCATGTATCTCCATGGCCCTTAAGCAAGCAGCTTCAACAAGTCCATTCTATAACACTGTTCCCTGAGCAGGAGAGAGCATTCTGAACCAGTCCTTGTCCGTAAGTTTCCCTCTGCACATCAGCAGAAAAATATTACTGCTTTGAGCTGCTCTGTTCTTATGGAGGGCACAGCTTCCTCTGGTTCTCTATGTTATTTGTGCCCAAACACAACCCAGCAAACGACACTACAGGACTTTGCTCCTGTCTTAGTTCAGAATGGGCATGCCCTTGGGCCAAGATGAGATCGGAGGCCCATTTTCAGGTCTAGAGTCTGTGATGGCCTCTCACACCTCTGAATGTGCCTTGCTTATTCTGTCCTTCCTTTTTCAAACACCATGAACCTCCCTCTTTCCAAGCACCAGCTCCAGGCCCATTCATGTGGTCTCTTTGAGAGGATGCTGTGCCCACCCCTACTCTCCTGCCTCTGCCAGTGATACATGTCAAGGACTTCCAGGTACCTGGATGGGCTCCCTGGACCTTAAGTTCCTCATATTCATCTTGATAGCCATATCATGTTTCTCTCCCACCAGATCCCCACCTCCAGCAGCCATGGTCAACCTCCTGGGACTCTTTCCCAGAAGTAGATTCCCCACAGAAATGGTCCTAAATTGATGTGAGAGACAATAGAAGAAGCAGTTCTATATCCTCATGACTCCTTCTCATTTATGCTTTCCTCAACAGCATACAATGCTCACTGTAATGAAGGAAAAAAAAGAACTAAGTAAGTTAACCAAGTAGATGACCCTCACCTTTTTCTGTTTTGTGCCTGGGGCTGGGCCCCATAAAGAAAGAAGGGAGGGGAGGCTGTGGTAGATACAAGATGCAAACCCCTGATGTAAGTGTATAGTTACATAATACTTCAAGGAAAAAAATTAGTTTCTGTTACTTTCATTTACTATAAATTTGTATCATACAAACCTTACCTAATCAAATTCATGTTAAGAATGATTGGTTTCTGCATATTAATTGCTGTCACAAAAATAGTATTTCTAACACAGTTAAGAAATTTTGGAATCAAATTCCCAACGTAATTGTCTTTACCTGATGAGTTGATTTACAAACTCTTTATAAATCATTCTATGCTAAAGTTAAGGCAAGCCCTTGTTGAAAGTATCACAAACTATCAATCTGTAAGATTTTACTATGTTCCTAAATCCTATTTCCCATCTCTAAGTATTTTCCCTTATGAAACTGAACAGTTTGATGGCCTCTCTAATATTAACCTGTGACATTTTCAGAAAAAAATATTCCTCATTCCATTTTTACTGCCTTAAGGAGATACAATCCAATTTTACTTTTTACCTTCCTAACAATACACAGAGAAATCTTAAAAGTTCTATCAAGAAAATGTTTACTGCGTATTTCCAATTCAAATGGAAATAGCTTTCACTTTTGATCTTGTAGGAAAACCTAGCTAAGTGATGAAGTACAATACTTTCTTTGTGTTACACTAGGCTGCATGACTGTTACAGAATATGTTTGAGCATTTGAGCTAAGAGACCAGAAGAGGCTTTCCAGCCACATGTTTAAAAGAACAGGCAGCAAAAAACGGCTTAAGTCAATTATAACCTTCCTTTCAGAACCATCTTGTGGGACGGATACTACTATTATCCAGATACTTGTATCTAACAGTCAGCCAATTCTCCTCTTAGCTGGCTATGTTTTTGAAATCCACTTACTCTTGAGACTGACCATAAAATCAACACACTGACAAAGCAACAGTTTTAAATTCCAAACATGCACAAAACCCAGAACCGTAATTACCTCAACTCTAAGCCCAGTGGGAAAGTGAAGCATGTCGCCTCCTGTGTTTTTTTCAGTGCTGGGGACCTTGTCAGTACTTCATGAATGCCAAATAAATCCTCAGAACAACAATCCTCCAATCTAAGGGCCAATGAGACAGGGAGAGATTTATCCTGAGAGGCAATGCACATGCTAGACACCCTGCTCACTTTGTGATAAGTTTTGCCATTTTAGCCAGGGGCCACTCAGAGAAGGAAATTAGGACCACCACCCCACGTGAACATGGTCCTCCGAAGAGTGGCTGGTTCATACAAGCTGCAGGCATGGGGTGCTTATTCTAAGCACAAACTGAGATACAGCTCACTGAAATCTCAATTGGTTAGATAACTGAAGTCTTATACATTTAAAGCCCAGTACTAAGGAGAATACTGAAGAGAAGTTAGTTTTTAATAACCCTCTACCACCTCAGAAAGAAGAACTTCTTTAACATTGAGTCAAACAGATAGATTGTTTTTAATAGGTCTTTATACTAGAGATACTCAGTATTATTAGTATTATTATCAAGACACAGGGATCCACTCTGTTACTCAGGCTGGAGTGGAGTGGGGTGATCTTAGCTCACAGAGACATTATTCTGAATGTTCTGAAGCATATTGGATGTTACTGAGAATAAAACTCCTGTCAAATCCATAGAGCAATAATCAAACCAGCCAGTGAGACTTTTTGTAACCGAATAATGTCAGGTAAGTGATTACTCACAGAGATGTATTTTATGAATGTTTTTCAACAAATAAGTATCAATTTCCTACCATTCACTGAGCACTATGCTAAAGGCACCCTGTATCCTATGGGAAACAAAAGAGAAAAAACGGCCCCTATTCCTGGTGGAGTTTCCAGGGTCGTAGGGAAGGCAGACATGATCAAACAAAATGTCAGAGAATTATTCATTAACAAATGATTCCTCAAGGTCCTAAAAAGCCTATGTGTTAAAAAGTTGTCTAATGGGCCAGATGTGCTTTCCTGGGTATTATTATAATCGATCAGGGATAGAGAGGAGGCACAAATTTCTTATAGTGCTGAATTACCTCTGCCACTAGAAAACCCTGTTCGGACACATGGTGACTTGGTCCCAGAAGTAAAGGCATAGTCTCCTTCTCATCAGCCTCTTAATTAAAACTTAGCACCCAGTGGAAACTCTGCTGATGTAAGTTACTAAGGTGAAAAACACATAGCAGTTATGGCAGCATGAACTACAGACACTGGCCTCCAGGGCAGGCTTTAATTGTGAACAAGAGGCTGGATTTTAGTTATAAGAACACTTTACCTCTGCCACAGGACCAAAGGTACAGAAAGTAACTACCAACTGTTTCCTAACAGTCTGTCCAGAAAGCATGCTTATAAACTGAGCACTTATCTTCTGATTATGGATCTACTTGCAGAAGTAAATTTTCAAATGGATTCACTGTAACAGGTGCAGTTTTTAGTGATCTCAGTTAAAGGACAGGTATGAGTTTGAGTAGCTCTGAGACATGTGCTACTAATCTGAGGTGACATCTACATTTTCTCTATGGTAGTTTCCATAAAAGGAAAAGATGCATTCTTTACTCACTACAATTCTGTAGCCATGTGTGAATTTGAAACATAATTTTCTCATTATATACCCATTTTGAGACAGGACAATAAAAAACAATTGTGTTCAAAAGTACTGGAGTTCATAATACTGGAGTTTGAGTTAATTATATTTAAAACTGCAATTTCAGTTAATAATGTGCAACTTTTTGGTGTAGTCATGTATATGGACGTTTACATGTGGGTATATGTGGGTATATATCAATAGATATTAAGTTGGTATATGGTGAGAAAAATCAATTTTCTCATAGTTTTGCATAATAAATTCTGTGATAACTGTTCCTATCATTAAACAACTAGAGGAATGTGCTACATAACAAACTGAGTGTTATCGTTTTCTACAGTCACTCACACAGAGGTTTTTGATTCATTGGAGATTCTGAATTATTGAGAAAAAATGGCAGTTAACTAACCATAACACCTATGCTGGAACACCTTGGGGGAAGGAAGGGGACTATGAAATTAGCACTTTGCAACTGAGTTAAACATATCATTTTACTTCAATAGAATTGACTATCATAAGCTAAACTCAGGCTATAATGAATTAACTTCTTTTATATGCAAAAATGTATTTATTTGATTTATTAATTCATTAAAGCACTCTTATTGATTTTGTTCCTAAACAAGGTCTACTGCCAAAAACTGAGTCACAAGTGGGTCTTTCCAACATAGTTTTAAAATAAACTACAACATGCAATAGCACCTTCTTTCTGCAGTTGTAAAATGGTTTTCCATTGTATTCTAGTCAGTTGATGTAATACTGTAACTAGTTTCACCCTTCACCTCCAGGGGAATATTCAGTTCTTGAAAGAAAATAATGTCTTATAACATTTAATGTACAGATGAAATGATATGTACTTGAAAATATTTCTGTGCCTTGATCTTAAACCACCATAACTTACCAGAACAAATAGCAGGTTATGAATTACTTAATACAACTTCTCACATTTATGAGAAATTCTGCTATAGATTCAGCAACTGTAATGTGGAGCCATGTATGCATCCAGTTCTCTATGTATTCATTCAACAGATATTTATGGAGAGTATACCACCTATATTAACACCATGACAGTTTCTGGGGGACGTAGAGCTACGTTAAGGCAGGCCTGATGTAGGTACCTACATACGTTTTTCATTTCTCTCCAGAGAAAACTTGAGTCACTATCATTATCTCAGCTCTGTAGTTAAGTGGTTAAAATTGGAAGATTAGGCATGTACACCCCTCCTCAATGTGGAAAATAGAAAGGAAGAGCAATTTCCAGAATTTGTTTCTATCATCTTGTAGGGTGGAAAAATGACGGATTGTATAATAAGTGTAAATTAAGTAACTTTAATTGAACAATCATTGAAATAACATTTTAATCAAGCCATTATTTTATATGTGTGTGCATACACATACACACACACACACACACAAACATAATTCAAAATTCTTCCTAAATGAGCCAAGTTATAGAATCCTCACCACAATCTGGTTTTAGAACATTTCCATGGCCCCAAAAAGATCCTTGTGCCTGTTTACAGTTAATTATTGTTCCCACCCACAGCTCCAGGCAATCACTAACTTACTTTCTGTTTCTCTAAATTTGACTTTACTAGACATTTCATATAAATGGAATAATACTACAATATATGGTCTCTCTGTGTCTCATCGAGCCATTCTTTCAAAACATAGTTTTTAAGTTCTTATTAGATTATTTAACCATTTGCTCATGTACTTTATAACTCTAGGAACTCATTAGGCATAATTGGAAAGCTCAGGGCCTCAAGTACACATGTTAAGAAACAAAACAATCCAGGTAGATCTTTTGTTTGGATGACCAATTCATGGAAACTAGATATAGACACAGTTGTTACTGTTGTGTATATTTACAAGGTGATTCAGTGTCTCAGCAATTTTCTTAGTGATGAGCAATGAATTATATACTTTACGACCAAAGTCATTGTTGACTGCAGTCCCAGAGTCTCATTAGGTCACATGTCTGAATATAACTTAAGAAGGAAAATCTGAAAATCTTGATTTTTTAATGAAATTTAGCGCATGATTTTACATATCAATAATATGCTGATAGATACATTTTATTCCAATCCAATATAGTTCTAAGTATGATGATCAGAGAAAAATGATGGTATTAGGAAAATAGATTCATCAATTGTACATAATATTTTTTCAAACTAGTTTTATTTTGCCTGTATCTTTTTTGGGGGTGATATACAATTTATTTTAAATTTTTTTTAGTTTTTTTTTTCCAACTTTTATTTTAGGTTCAACTTTTATTTTAGGTTCATGTACAAGTTTATTACAAAGGTAAATTGTGTGTCACTGGGGTTTGGTGTACAAATGATTTCATCACCCAGGTAGTGAGTACAGTACCTGGTAGGTAGTTTTTAGATCCTCATCCTCCTCGCTCCCTTCACCCCCAAGTAAGTCCCAAAGTGTATTGTTCTCCTCTTTGTGTTCATATGTACTCAATGGTTAGCTCCCAATTATAAGTGAGAACACATGATATTTGGTCTTCTGTTCCTGCATTAATTTGCTTAGGATAATGGCCTATAACTGCATCTATGTTGCTGCTAAGGTGATGATTTCATTCTTTTTGATGGCTACATAATATTCCATTGTATATCCATGGTTTATATGTACCACATTTTTTTTTTATCCAGTCCACAACTCATGGGCATCTAGGTTGATTCCATGTGTTTGCTATTGTGAAAAGTGCTGCAATGAACATATGTGTGCATGTTTCTTTATGGTTGAATGATTTGTATTCCTTTAGGTATACGCCCCAGTAATGGAATTGCTGGGTCTAATGGTAGTTCTGTTTTAAGTTCCTTGAGAAATCTCTAAACTTTTTTCCACAGTGGCTAAACTAATTTACATTCTCACCAGTGTTGTAAAAATGTTCCCTTTTCTCTGCAGCCTCACTAATGTCTGTTATTATTTCACATTTTAATAATAGCCATTCTGACTGGTATGAGATGGTGGTTTTGACTTGCATTTTTGCAATGATTAGTGATGTTCAGTATTTTTTCATGTGCTTGTTGGCCATGTGTACGTCTTCCTTTGAGAAGTTTCTGTTTGTGTCCTTTGCCCATTTTTTAATGGAGTAGTTTTTTACTTGTTGCTTTAAGTTCCTTATAGATTCTGGATATTAGATCTTTGTCAGATGCATAGTTTGCAAATATTTTCTCCCATTTTATAGCTTGTGTGTTTACTACATTGATAATTTTTTGCTTTTACTTTTATTTATTTTTATTTTTTGCTATGCAGAAGCTCTGTAATTAGCTATGTGCTAGTCTGTTTTCATACTGTAATAAAGATACTACTGGAGACTGGGTAATTTATAAACAAAGAAGGTTTAATTGACTCACAGTTCCAAATGCCTAGGGAGGCCTCAGGAAACTTACAATTATGGTCAAAGAGGAAGCAGGTGCCTTCTTCACAAGGCATCATGAGAGAGAGAGAGAGAGAAAGAGAGAGAGAGAGTGAGCATGTGAAGGAAGAACAGTCAAAAACTTATAAAACCGTCAGCTCTCAAGAGAACTCACTCACTATTATGAGAACAGCATGGGGGAAACTGCCCCCATAATCCAATCACCTCCCACCAGGTCCCTCCCTCAACATGTGGGGATTATGAGGATTACAGTTCAAGATGAGATTTGGGTGGAGACAGAGAGCCAAAACATATCATTATACCCCTGGGCTGCTCCCAAATCTCATGTTTTTACATTTCAAAACCAATCAGGCCTCCCCAATACTTCCCCAAAATCTTAACTCATTTCAGCATTAGCTCAAAAGTTCAAGTTCAAAGTCTCATCTGAGACAAGTCCCTCCACCTATAAGCCTGTAAAATCAAAAGTAAGTTAGTTACTTCCAAGATACAATGTGGGTACAGACATTGGATACATTCATCCATTCCAAATGGGAGAAATTGGCCAAAACAAAGGGGCTACAGGCCTCATGCAAGTGTCCCACTTGTCAATTTTTGTTTTTGTTGCAATTGCCAATGGAATAGGTTAGGGGATCAGAAATAAAGCCACACACCTAGTTACATGAGAAGATCACATCTGCTTTTCTACAAAGTTGACAATAACAAGCAATAGGGAAAGTACTCCCTATCAACAAACGGTGCTAGAATAACTGGCTAGCCATATGCAGAACTCGACCCCTTCCTTTCACTACTTATAAAAATCAACTGAAGATAAAAGAAAACAAATGCAAATCCTGAAACTATAAAAAAATCTAAAAGAAAATCTAGGAAATACCATTTTGGACATACACTTTGGCAAAGATTTCATGACAAAGCCCCCATCTTTGAGGTAAATCATTGAACACACTAATGGAAGCAAGAGAAAACAAAGCCTTTTTTCTCTTTTACCTTTTCTTGTAAGACAGTAATTAAAACTCTATGAGGTTTTTATTGGTAATATAGCCTGAAAAGTAGCAAGAGAGATTAGTGTAACTAGATGATTTTTAACCATGTAAATCACTAGATATGGAAAGCTAGTATAAATAAGGAATTAAGTGCCATTAAAATAAAAATTTGAAATTAATAAAAAGACTACTAGAGAAAACAACACAGGCTCTACACACTTAATACTATAAGAAAAGCTTGGAGAAGTTTCTTTCAGAGCAATTACTGCTTTTGAAGAAGTTGGGAGAGATTAATGAGTTGGACAAATTTGTGACTACTAATGGTATCTGTAGCAGTGAACATTACAATGAGGAAAACGAAATCACAAATTAATTGATTGTGTCCAAGTGACCAGAGAAGTCATTTATTGCAAAAACCATAGAAAAACACATGCAAAAACTCTACTAAAGTTCTCAGCAGACAGTTTTGTAATATACCAGACTAAATTCCTCAGGGTAGTTTTAGTTAAAAGCTAAAAACAAAACAAAACACTTTTGACCTAATTCAGTTCTTACAGATGACTTTTAATTCAGATACAGTTTCCCTAGGTACTCCCAGTAAGAGAGGTTGTCTTTATCACTAACTGCTGGTGGATACTGCTGACGTCACCCTAGGATGCAGCTGACCACAGTGCTTCTCTAGTTCTTAGGGGATCTTAATAATTCACCTCTGCACTTTCAAATATCCTAGAAGTAGTATTTATCCAAGTTGGGAAACTAGAGAACTTCTCTGATTGATCTGATTTACAAAGCCAAATTCATTCTATGTAAACATATATATATTTTCACAAAAGCATATGCCCTCCAGTTAAGAGGGCATATGGGCAGTTTGAAACAGCCCATTTCAGTTGATCTCTTTTGTTTGGTAAAGAAATGAAGTACAGTACACTTCAAAGAATGATATATTCACATCTTACCCTTATACATTATCTATCTCATCCTCAAACACACGATGAAAAACCGTATTTGAAGCCTCCCCATTCTTATATATTAGAGTTCATAAGGAGAAGAACAAAATGACATTCAATCATTATTCAATTTGTTTGTCTATGTGGTTATGCATGAATACATAGAAAAAAAAATATTCAACCAAATGTTGATTCCATAAAGAAAGTCAAACTTAATCCTTTATTCCCCCAGGAGTGGCTAAATTTCTCAAGTTGTTCCTCCAAACTAGTGATACAATGCAGCTGGGAAAGCAAGAGCAAATCCTAGGCTTGCTCCCAAAACTGCAGATATCTGGTAACCTTAAATTTAGAAATAACACTACATCAAAACTTATCAGCAAACAAGAAGCTCATTTAAATGTCACAGACTTTGAAGTTTCTTTTTTTTTTTTTAATTTATTTATTATTATTATACTTTAAGTTGTAGGGTACATGTGCATAACATGCAGGTTTGTTACATATGTATACTTGTGCCATGTTGGTCTGCTGCACCCATCAACTCGTCATTTACATCAGGTATAACTCCCAATGCAATCCCTCCCCCCTCCCCCCTCCCCATGATAGGCCCCGGTGTGTGATGTTCCCCTTCCTGAGTCCAAGTGATCTCATTGTTCAGGTCCCACCTATGAGTGAGAACATGCGGTGTTTGGTTTTCTGTTCTTGTGATAGTTTGCTAAGAATGATGGTTTACAGCTGCATCCATGTCCCTACAAAGGACGCAAACTCATCCTTTTTTATGGCTGCATAGTATTCCATGGTGTATATGTGCCACATTTTCTTAATCCAATCTGTCACTGATGGACATTTGGGTTGATTCCAAGTCTTTGCTATTGTGAATAGTGCTGCAATAAACATACGTGTGCATGTGTCTTTATAGCAGCATAATTTATAATCCTTTGGGTATATCCCCAGTAATGGGATGGCTGGGTCATATGGTACATCTAGTTCTAGATCCTTGAGGAATCGCCATACTGTCTTCCATAATGGTTGAACTAGTTTACAATCCCACCAACAGTGTAAAAGTGTTCCTATTTCTCCACATCCTCTCCAGCACCTGTTGTTTCCTGACTTTTTAATGATCGCCATTCTAACTGGTGTGAGATGGTATCTCATTGTGGTTTTGATTTGCATTTCTCTGATGGCCAGTGATGATGAGCATTTTTTCATATGTCTGTTGGCTGTATGAATGTCTTCTTTTGAGAAATGTCTGTTCATATCCTTTGCCCACTTTTTGATGGGGTTGTTTGTTTTTGTCTTGTAAATTTGTTTGAGTTCTTTGTAGGTTCTGGATATTAGCCCTTTGTCAGATGAGTAGATTGCAAAAATTTTCTCCCATTCTGTAGGTTGCCTGTTCACTCTGATGGTAGTTTCTTTTGCTGTGCAGAAGCTCTTTAGTTTAATTAGATCCCATTTGTCAATTTTAGCTTTTGCTGCCGTTGCTTTTGGTGTTTTAGACATGAAGTCTTTGCCCATGCCTATGTCTTGAATGGTACTACCTAGGTTTTCCTCTAGGATTTTTATGGTATTAGGTCTAACATTTAAGTCTCTAATCCATCTTGAATTAATTTGCATATAAGGAGTAAGGAAAGGATCCAGTTTCAGCTTTCTACTTATGGCTAGCCAATTTTCCCAGCACCATTTATTAAATAGGGAATCCTTTCCCCATTTCTTGTTTTTCTCAGGTTTGTCAAAGATCAGATGGCTGTAGATGTGTGGTATTATTTCTGAGGACTCTGTTCTGTTCCATTGGTCTATATCTCTGTTTTGGTACCAATACCATGCTGTTTTGCTTACTGTAGCCTTGTAGTATAGTTTGAAGTCAGGTAGCGTGATGCCTCCAGCTTTGTTCTTTTGACTTAGGATTGTCTTGGAGATGCGGGCTCTTTTTTGGTTCCATATGAACTTTAAAGCAGTTTTTTCCAATTCTGTGAAGAAACTCATTGGTAGCTTGATGGGGATGGCATTGAATCTATAAATTACCTTGGGCAGTATGGCCATTTTCACGATATTGATTCTTCCTATCCATGAGCATGGTATGTTCTTCCATTTGTTTGTGTCCTCTTTGATTTCACTGAGCAGTGGTTTGTAGTTCTCCTTGAAGAGGTCCTTTACATCCCTTGTAAGTTGGATTCCTAGGTATTTGATTCTCTTTGAAGCAATTGTGAATGGGAGTTCATTCATGATTTGGCTCTGTGTTTGTCTGTTATTGGTGTATAAGAATGCTTGTGATTTTTGCACATTAATTTTGTATCCTGAGACTTTGCTGAAGTTGCTTATCAGCTTAAGGAGATTTTGGGCTGAGACAATGGGGTTTTCTAAATATACAATCATGTCATCTGCAAACAGGGACAATTTGACTTCTTCTTTTCCTAACTGAATACCCCTGATTTCTTTCTCTTGCCTAATTGCCCTAGCCAGAACTTCCAACACTATGTTGAATAGGAGTGGTGAGAGAGACTTTGAAGTTTCTATCTCTCAGGTCTAACTCCCAAAAGGTAGATGCTAATTTGGAAGGGTTGTGAAATTACTCTGAAAAAAATAAACAAAAACACAACCAGCTGTGGTCTTTCACAGCCATCCTCTCAGCTGACTTACCCATCATTTCAAACATCAGACTTTTCACAAGCTTTGGTCCATAGTCTATAAGCCATTTTATGAAAATGTATTTTTACAAAACATTTTCTAGCTTCCATCACAAATGTGTGGAAATAGGTACAGTTGAATCAGTCTGTAAAATCCCCTGCAGTTACTAACAATTCTCACAGCACATCAACCTTTCCCAGTGACCGGTAGGTTTTGCCTCATTTAGCTTTGATATTTTTTTCCTCTGTGTATCATCAAAAATGTTTAGAAATAAAGGCATACTTACAAAATACTGGGGAGCTGGACAGAGACTATTTTTCTAAATAGTATTTTCATTGGGGTTTTGTTTACAATTCACACATAATAGGTTAAAAATTACTATGTTTCATTTTTAAATAATTATTATAAAAATAATGGTAATATAACCAAATCAGAGAAAAAGTTTGGAAAAGAGAAAAGGAAAAATAGCCATAAAACACTGCCTCAAAATAGCAGCTAGCATGATTTTGGAGTATTATTCCCTATTTTTTTCAGATGCATATTTTTAAATATCTGTATAGTGTACACAAAATTTTTATCCTGGTTTTGTTTTGTTTTTGTTCCCTAACATTAGTTCATAAGCCCTTTTCCATGTCAATATATAATAATAACCATCACTTTAATGGCTGAATAATATACATGTGGTTGATGTATCATAATTTAAACAACCACTTGGTAGGCCAGGAGAGATGGCTCATGCCTGTAATCCCAGCACTTGGGGAGGCCAATGCCAGATCACCTGAGGTCAGGAGTTCGAGACCAGCCTGGCCAAGATGAAGAAACCCTGTCTCTACTAAATATACAAAAAATTAGCCAGGCGTGGTGGCGAGTGCCTGTAATCCTAGCTACCGGGGAGGCTGAGCAGGAGAATCGCTTGAACTTGGGAGGCGGAGGTTGTAGTGAGCCAAGATCACATCACTGCACTCCAGCCTGGGTGACAGAGTAAGACTGTCTCAAAACAAACAAACAAATGAAAATGCTGAATGCTTTCATGTTTTCAGTTTTTGGTAGTTATAGGTATCACTAAACAACAGGGTTACTTTCTGAGAAATGTACTGTTAGGTGATCTTGTCATTGTGTAAACATCATAGTGTACTTACACAAACCTAGATGGGAGAGCCTACTACACTGAGAATATAGGGTATAGCCTATTGTTCCTAGGGTACAAACCTGTACAGCCCATTACTGTACTGAATATACAGGCAATTTTAACTCAATGGTAAGTATTTGTGTATCTAAACATAGAAAAGTTTACAGTAAAAATACTATATAATTTTACATTTAAAATTCCATCTACTTTATTCCATCTTGAGTTAATTTTTATATATGGTATAAGGAATTGGTCCAGTTTTAATTTCTGCATATGGCTACCCAGTTATCCCAGCACCACTTATTGAATAGGGAGTTTCAGTGTTCGATATTCAGTGTTCCCCATTGCTTGTTTTTGTCAGGTTTCTCAAAAATAAGACTGCACATGGTCTTATTTCTGGGTTCTCTATTCTGTTTCATTGGTCTACAGTACCATCCTATTTTGGGTACTGTAACCCTGTAGTATAGTTTGAAGTCGGGTAGCATGATGCCTCTAGCTTTATTCTTTTTGCTTAGGATTGCCTTGGCTATTCAGGCTCTTTTTGGTTTCATATGAATTTTAAAATGTTTTTTCCTAGTTGGAGGCTGTTATCCTTAGCAAACTATCACAGGAACTGGAAACCAAATACTGCATGTTCTCACTTATAAGTGGGAGCTAAATGATGAGAACATGTGGACACATAGAGGGGAACAACACACACTGGGGCCTTTCAGAGAGTGGAGGGTGGAAATAGAGAAAGGATCAGGAAAAATTATTAATGGGTACTAGGCTGAATACTTGAGTGATGAAATAATCTTACAATAAACCCTTATGACACAAGTTTACCTATGTAACAAACTGCACATGTATTGTTCAACTTAAAAGTTTTTAAAAAGCCATATAATAATCTTACAGGACAACCATCATATATGTAGTCAGTCATTGACTGAAACATCATTATGCACAGAATAACCATAGTGCTTTTCAAAAAGTCTTTGTTATTTTCTTGCGATAGATAGCCAGATACAGGACTAATGGATTATGGTATTGGTTGTATAGATACATTGTAAAATTAGTTCCTCAAATATCATGTTCTTTGTTAATAGCATGAAGAGTATATGAAGTCACCAACTGTAGTTGCATTTTGTTATTTATCTATTTCTGTAATTTCACACTTTGTAAATTACTAATGAGATAGAATTTAAATTTTTCTTTATTATTTCCCATTTTGTGAATAGGCCAGAACCCTTTCCTTTGTTATTTTATGAACACAATGCAAAACAATTTATTATTCTGTTTTACTTTGGTTAAGTTATTAGATGATTGAATATCGTATGACAATAATAAAGACTGTTTCTGGATTACACATTAAAATAATTAGTCCTTTTTTCTTTTATACCAGCTCATGATCTTTTTGTAAGTAACCCCTTAATTTGAGGCTCACAAAAGATATTAGCTGAAAAAGAATAACAAAGCAGAATAAAAGACATTGGTTTAAAATCGCAGGATCATGCCATGGATATACTGTGGACCACGTAGGCACTCTACAAATGAACTACACTAGGGGCAAAAAAAAACCCTCATTAAGTTAAGGTCATCACAATACTGATATCCGAAAGATGGAGTGTGTTCAAATTGAAGAAGTTTATATTCAAATGATTAATATTTGCCTTTCTATCTGTATTTCAGTTATATATAAGGTTCAGTTTGAAATCAAGGTATAAAACATTGGCTTATTTGAACACAAATAATAATCCAGTGCTTTTGGATAAATGTCATTATCATAACCACATAGTGAATCATATCCCATAGAAATTCATAAGAAAGAAATTATAGAATTTCCATAGTGTGACAAAAGTTCAAGTGAAACATTAAAAGGTATTGTATAACCTTCTTCATAAATTTTAATTTGCTCATTATTCTCTTTGAAAAAATATACATAATCTATAATAAATGAAGTAACAAGGTTATTAGACTTTGGCCTAAGAAACTGGAGCCAAAATATAATATTGTGTATTCAGAGTGGCCTCTTTTCCA
The DNA here is from genome assembly GCF_008728515.1 of Papio anubis. Classification (NCBI taxonomy): domain Eukaryota; kingdom Metazoa; phylum Chordata; class Mammalia; order Primates; family Cercopithecidae; genus Papio; species Papio anubis. The sequence continues at coordinate 89,642,752 of NC_044979.1, read as the reverse complement.
AACCTGAAATGCTAAACAAGTCTAAAAAAATATGCAGCCTAAATGAGCAGTTGGTAAAGCAATCAGCCTTTCACACTGGAACAAGCAACAAACATATGCAATGACCTTAGCGTTTCTCTTTTGATTTATAGCATCTTGGAAAGCAGCTTAACAAAATGGCACAGAACTTCCAGAGCAGTTGCAGTCAATTTATTGTCTAAGTTGTTAAAGATGTTAATTAGATTAGGAATTTGCTGAGGCCTTTTATTCCTCGTAGAAAGAAGAGTGTTTCTAGTATTTCTCTTTGAAATTCAGCTTTGTGGCATAAAAATACAGGAAAGAAGAAATCCTACACTCAAGGAAATTGTAGGGTCCCATTGAATTCCATAAAATTGTAAAAATTCCAATAATAACATTTATAAAAGAGCCAAGAAAGTACCAGACCTGTTTTTAAAAATAATAGACTTCAGTGATTCCTGCATTGTCTGATGTATTTAAGACAAAAAGTGGGCACATCATGGATGGTATATCTAGGAGGCCTGGGCTTATGGAATGGAAATTATATCAGGGAGCAAATCCAAGCATGCACTGAGACAAAACAAAGAGTTTCTAGAAAAACAACAGGCAGGGCTTTTTAGTCCAGTGCAATAAACATCACTCTGTATGTCATTTTAGCACTCTGGATAAATGTTTTAATAGTGAGTTGTTGCACAGGCATTGGAAAAGTCATTAGATACTTTGCTTTTAACACAAGTCCTTTGCAATAGTCCATTGTGGGAACATGTTTCACCTTAAATTAAACAAAAGAAAACATAAAACAGTCCAGTAAATTACCTATTCATCTAAAAAAATGTATAGAAAATTTTCTCAGAAATGTAACTGCAAGCATTAAAAAACAAGACTGCTCTCCAATTAATGGAGTAAGTAGAATATTAGGATAATTATTCCAATACTCTAGTAATACTGGCAAGGATTAAGTTGTAATGATTGATCCATGGTTGAAGGCAATTTTTCTAAAATTCTTTTAGATAAATTTTGAAACAGAAACGTACGTATGCTTACAAATACAGGGTAGTTATTCACAATAGCAATCAGGAAGAAAATGCATAAGGTAATAGCAAAGTTAAGTATTTTAAGCATATATGATCTAGGCAAGGTCAACTTAGGAAAGAAAAGCTGCTGCATGGTCCAAGGAACCTGAATAGGCTGGATACTTAGTCAAATACTTGAGTCCTTCACATAAAGTCCTTTTATTCTAACTTCAGCAGTAACTAATATTTCAGGGAAAGGGCTTCAGACTTTGTGAATGAGCTTTTAGCATGCCTAGCAGACAGGCCTGGGTCATTTAAGAAGATGAGGGTGAGCACCCTGCACTGCGTGATCTTCAATTTTCCATCCTCCTCCACTCCAAGACCGATCAGGGGAAGAGGCAGGGGTAAAGCTGAGAATCAAGTCAGTTACCAAGAGGTTCTGAGGACTGGGAAAGGCCTAAAGCTACCTTCAGTCATGACTCTTTTAAAATAGTCAGAATCTATTTAAATAACTCCACAGTGGTGGCCCCTTTTAAATAAAGTTAAAAAGCTAAAATGTTTTTCCAGTAATTCCACCCCATGGATGGTGTTATGGACAAAATTTGTGTCTCCCAAATTCATATGTTAAAGCTCTAACACCAATGTGATTCTATGTGGAAATGGGGCCTCAAAGGAAGTAATCAAGATTCAATCAGGTCATAAGAGTGGGGCTTTGATCTGATATGATTAGTGACCTTATAAGAAAAGACAACTAGGCTGGGCGCAGTGGCTCACACCTGTAATCCCAGCACTTTGGGAAACCAAGGCTGGTGGATCACCTGAGATAACAAGTTCAAGACGAGCCTGACCAACATGGTGAAACCCCGGGGGTCTCCACCAAAAATACAAAAATTAGCCTGCATGGTGGCACATGCCTGTAACCCCAGCTACTCAGGAGGCTGAGTCAGGAGAATCACTTGAACCCAGGAGGTGGAGGTTGTAGTGAGCTGAGATCACACCATTGCACCAGCCTGGGCAACAAGAGCAAAATTCCATCTCAAAAAAAAGAAAAAGCAAACAAAGACAAGACAAGACAACTAAGGGATCCTCTCTATGTGCATGAATGGAGGAAGGGATCCAAGGACAGAGTGAGATGGCAGCTGTCTACAAGCCAGAAGGAGAGCCCTTGCCAGAAACTGAATTAGCTGGCACCTTGATCATGGACTTCTATAGCCTCCAGAACTGTGAGAAAAATGCATGCCTGTTGTTTAAGCTATCTGGTCTGTGGTATTTTGTTACAGCATCTCAAGCAGACTAATACAGATACATGAATGCATGGCACTGGAAAAATGTAAGAATATTTTTATAGTTTCCTTAAACATTGTGATACTTGTTTGGGGGAATTGCTAGTGAAAATGACAATTTCTTTACGTCTAGTTGTTACTTGGTATATGGGGCATATCTCAGAACAGCTACAATTTTAGACTTAAATTTATGGTGCCATTCATTCTTGTAAAAATTTCTCATCTTTGTGGTATTCCTTTCTGCTTCTTCATTTCCAGTTGTTTGATCTCTAGAACTCAGAAAATCTCCAACTCCTTCACTACTGCCTTGAGTTACTATGCAATAAGACAAAATATTAAATAGATCTTATTTTCATGCTTGCTGGTAATCTGTAAATATACCTAAAAGGCATCAAAGGATTAACACTGCTTTATTTTCTATGACTACCCCAACAATTTACCTCTATAAGATATATTTTGGAGAGTGCAATATTTACAGTGCAATTTTGTAATCTTTCTTATTTCAGTATAAATATAATCCACAATTTAACATCCATATATATAGTTACTTTAATTGTCTATGAAATATTTTTTAGATATGAACTAAAAAGCTCAGATTGAGGTAAACACAGCTTGAAATATATGAGGTGTTACTTGAAAAAAAATGCATATTTAGGAAGTTATTTTCTTTTTATTTATTTAAGCATAAATTTCTAAATTAGAAATTAAAGGTAGTCAGGATGCTGGAAAGAAATTAATTTTGCATCTACACTTTTAAAATTGCATAAGAAATTAAGTAGAGATATTTCTGATTCCAATATCAGTGGTAAATTTACAAGGAAACTTGTCAGAAAATGGAGATGTGATTATGCATATTACTCTTTTAGATTTTTAATGAAAGAAAAATCTTCTTATATGAGAATGACTGATTATTATCAAAAAGGAAAAACATCTGAGTCATAAATTTGTCTGTCTGTTTATTCATAATCATGAACCACTGTAACTTGTTTGGGTTGTAATGGTTGGAGTACTTTTCCTATTTCCCAACTGGATTTTATGTTCCCTGAGGGCAGAAATCACAAATGTATAGTTCTCAGTTTTAGCCAGTTATTGTTTTGCTCAGCTCCTCCTTTTCTTTTTTTTTTGGTTAATTCCCTTTGCATTTTTCCCTAGAACTATGCCATTACTTCTCGAATCTTAAATTTTCTATTTGTGCTTGCCTACCTTCACTCTCAGCAGGTATCTTGTTTCCTACTTCACAGAAGAAAAAAAAAGTAGAGGCCATGAGGCAAGAACTCCCTAAACTTCGTTCTTCTAGTCTTTACTACAAAGATTAATGAAAAAAAAAAGATGAAATTAAATGTACTTCGGGAATACTAATAATCACAATAGTTCAGAATAAGTGTTTGTAAAAAAAACAAACTCTTGAAAGACCACCAAAATGAGAACAAATTACATAAAGAAATAGAAAACAATAAAAGATGAAATAACATAAGACATACCATAAAAGTCCAGGTTACAAAATATAGAGATTCTAAAAAACAATGCAAATAGCTTAGAAACAGCAATCCACTGTATGGGCACAAAGAACTTTCTTAATCACAAAAAGAGCTGATTTGGGAGCTCTAGAGATTGCCAAAATGTTCACACAAAACCAGTGGATTAAGTTCAACTGCATACACACATACACAAATGCCCCAGAAAATTATTAAATTTCAAGATTAAAGAATTTTTTTAGCATCCAGAAGGAAGAAAAGAGGTTACTTTCAAAGAAGTAAAATCTAATCAGTTTCGTATTTCTTCTTCATGACAATAAACATTTCATAATGCAATGAAAATTTGTCTTCAAAGATTTGACAGGGGAGAGAATTATGCCCTGACAATTTTATTATAAAACATCCTCAGATTTACAAGGTTTTGGAAAATGAAATAACACAATAACTTTTTTCTTCCAAAGATTTCTATGTGGTCAGATGACTCAAACAAGAACAAGCCCAGGAACTGAGGAGTCACAGTGGAAACAGACTGACAGTGAATACGAAAGCGAGCTAAAGATCACAAATAAGGTGAAGGGAGAAAATAAACACTCACTTGAGTCAGAAACGTTCCAGTTTTACAAAACACCACATGGAATTTATCCAGTTTCTTAAGCTCACACTATTAATATAAGATGGAGCTAGTATTTATATCCAGATCTTTCAGCTTCCAGAAGGCAAAGGAAATGAAATTACTATTTTTGAGAAGGGGTTTGAACCAATTCCTAAATATCTGTCACCACACCATCAAAACAGTACAAATGAGAAAACAGAAATGTTGATAGTAATTTAGTATACATATAGATGTATAATATAGTATGTGTATATATATACGTTGCATGTATATATACACACACACACACATATATAGGATTTGCAGTGCTAGGTTGAATAAATGAAGATAAGCAAAAGAAAAAAAATGCAGGCCAAGAAAAGTTATAATCGTTGCTTACAAAATGGGTTTTACATTATTTTTGTTTGTAATTATATAATTGGGCAATATGTACATTTGCACATAATGCTATCATTAAAAGAATTAAAATCACAATAAATTTCTGACAAACCAATGCAAAAGATACAGCAGTCTGTATAACAAAAAAAGAAAACAAGAGAGAAAAATGGCAGCCTGAATAACCTATTTGTGACTGAATTTATTGTATCCTTGTATCATTATTTTATTTGATGTCTCATTTAGAAGTTTGAGCTCTCCTATCTCTTTGGTTGTTCTTTCTCAGCTTCCTTTGCCAATTTTGCTTCTCATACCCAATTAAATGTTGAATGTTTTAGTCCATACAGGTTGCTATAACAAAATATCATAGTCTGGGTGGCTTATAAACAGAAATTTATTTGTTTCTAGAAAATCTAGAAGCTGAGAAGTCCATGATTAAGGCAGGGTTTGATGTTTGGAGAAAGCTCACTTTCTGGTTTCTAAATAGCACTTTCTTGCTATGCTCTCCCATGATGGAAGAGGCTAGCTAGATCTGCAGTGTCTCTTTCTTAAGGGTGCAAATTCTATTCATAACAGCGCTATCCTCATGATCTAATTACCACCCTAAAGTCCCACCTCCTAATACCATCACCTTGAGAGTTAGAATTTCAACATACAAATTTTGGGGAAAACAAACATTCTCGCCATAGCATTTGAGAACATCAAGGCTTGGTCCAAGGCCCTTTTACCTCCTTGACAGTCTTATCTCTAAAAATATTACTCTTTTTCACCTATTGTATCTGTCAATGAGCACCACTTTTTTATCTCCTAATATAAATTTATCTACTCAAAATTTATTATTTAAGATTTTCCAGCCCTCTCAAACTCAGAATGATAAAAACTGAACATCTTCTATCCTTACCTCCCCAAATCAGGATTCTCATCCAATGTTTCTAACCTCATTAAAACTCATCACCATACCCCCTCAGCTACTCAAGTCATAACTTAAGAATGATCCTGGGCTTCTATCTCTTCTTCAACGCAGTCCCTTTACCCTGTCTATTCCAATTAGTCTTACTGATTTTATTTCCTCTAAATCTAGGTGTATCCATTTAACTCCAAATTGCTAAAACTATTTTAGTGCAGGTCATGATTGTCAGTCATTCCAGGTCATCTAAAACCTTTCTAGCTGGTCTCTCTTTGCCCATCCTTATTTCCTTCCAAACCATTCTCTATTCAAGTTGAATTTTTATAAAGGCTTGTATCAGAATGTCATCCTTTTCTTTAAAATTCTCTCTGTACTTTTTAAAACAGGATCACCATGTGTCGCCATTTATCCTCATGTCCAGGCATAATTATTAATAGTGCTTCCTGTCTTTCTCAAAAGTATCCCAGCTTATGTGAGAAATAATATAGTCACTGTTCTTTTGAGGGCTTTCCTGACCTGCACAGTTTCTCTAACTTCCTCTTCAGACTCACATCATCTACTTCCAACCTTGCCATCTATACTTTCAACATGGTAAATTCTCTCTCTCTTCTTTTCTCCCCTACCCATCTTTTCTTTCCTTTTGGCTCTAGCCAGTTACCTATGAACAGATAAGAAACAAAACCAAAACCAAAAATTTAATCTTGTTTTTTACTTGGTGACTCATACCCTCCATATTTTAGGGAAAAAAAAAATGCACTTGCTTTAATTTTCCCCTAGTCCCTAGACTTAGAATTTCCTGCTATGTCTTTCATAACACATAACAATTTGTTATGATTTTTTTCTATAATTCTCAGTGGAATACAAAAGATATCAAGACTGGGTCATCTTTTTTATCATTTTATCCTCAGTTCTCAGTCACCAACAGTTAATAAATATTCCTAGAAGTCATAAAAATGTTAGTACATTCTTGAAAGTCATAAAATAATTGAAAGTGTATCAGTCATAACAATTTAGACCATCTTTCAAAACCTTCCTCATACATAAGTAATTTTTTCCCATTGGCTTACAGCATTTTAACTAAAAAGTCTGTATCATTTGAAGGAGAAGAATATTTCTTTAAATAAAAGGCAACATATTACGTGCTTGGAGCATGCCAAAAGTTTTGCTTCTCTCCTATTGGTTATATTTTTATAGTTAAATATCTTCTAAGGTAAATTGCCTTTGTAGCCAATCTCTAAATCTTGAAAGGCTTTAAAAGAAGCCTTCCTATTTTCCTTCTTAGAAAATTGCAGCTGCATAGTGTTGGCAACCAGGCACACTACATTCTTCATCTCTTCCCATTTTCTCTCAAGCAGCTGTGGGTATTTTCTCACAGGACTTCCTTTCATTCCTTTCTCCTTTCATGCTCACCCTTCTGAAATTCTGTTATTGGTAACAACCACAGGCTGCAAGTACTTTGTGGAGATATGTGTACTTGTCCATTGGCAAGGCTTCCAAAGCACATGAGGACCTGCCAAATGTGTAGATTGGGAGGCTAATTACAGCCAGTGGGTAGCTGTGAAACCCTTTCTTCCTCTGTGTCTCAATTCAGTCTCTCGTCTGGTTCAGATTTCAGTGTGATATTTCACCCTCCTGCCCCTTCATTCTGTGGCTGGAGTGTTAAGTGTTGATGAGATAATTCTTGGATCAAATCCAAGAAGTGCTTTAAAAATTTAATGTATGTGGGTAATGAATAATGATCTCACACTGTGTATGACCCAGAGTACTTGAGTGTGTCGTGTTACTAAATTACCCTTAGGTAACCATGACTGTGTCTGGGTGGTCAATGGTAGCAAAGCAAGGTGAAGGGTGTCTCTGAGTGTGTGTGCTGGAGGTAGATGAGGGCAGAAGGGAGGTGGTCTGCCGCATCACTCCCAACATATTCATACTCTTAATTGGCCTGTCACTCACACAATTTTTATATATCTATATGAAAGCATTTGATTTTATATGTATGTATTTTACTGTTTCTGAAACTACTATAATTTCTATTAAAAGTCTGAAATAGGTTTAATACTTGTGCAGCTTTCAAAACAAAAAGGTTTATAAAATATCTAATATTTTTCAAGCTTATCCAAATATATGCAATGTTCATTTGAAAAGGAATTTCATTAATAATTCATTATTTTCTTGAATGGAATGCACATATAAGATGAACTCTTTATGGGAAAACAATACTGAAAAGCAGAGTTAATATTATAGAAAGCTTCTATAACAATAACTGAAGATTTTCCCACCTTCTAAATGGTTCTACAAGTCTGAGGGATTAGGAGAGGCCTGCAGAAAAAAATGTAAATGGAAACTTTTTATAGTTTTACAGTGTATACAGAAGTCTTAAAATATAAATCACTGAGTCTAATCCCTTGTCTTTGAGTTTGGGTACACTCCTACATGAAAATCAAAATAGCAAATCTACCCAAGGAAACATTTATGCCTAATACACAGATAGAACTCAAACCTAAGAATATGTTTAATGTGCAACAATCATTAATTAGCTTAACACACTTGTATTGCCTACTCTGACACAGGAAGTCTTAACAACAATGAATAGGAGACAGTTCTTGTCTGAAAGAACTCACCTTCTATTGAGGGAGACGGACATAAATAGTGATATGCCAGTAGGGCATATGTAGTATTAAGCATAAATTCTGAGAATAATAGGAAGACAGAGGAGATACAACAAAACCAGTCTGGGTGTTCAGGGAAGGTTTCATGTTGGAGGAAACACATGCATGAGCAAAGACTTAGAGATGTAAACAACACATGGCACACAAGCAATTAGTAGTGATGGGCTGAAGAAAGTAAAAGATAACAGAGGATCTTTCATGACCTGAATTAAGGCTAGGACTTGATTCTGTACTGATTGAGTACCACTGACAGATTTTAAGCAGAAGGAGGCAGACTGTGAGGTCATGTTACAGTCTATCAGCCACCCAAGTAGCACTGAATTAAGAGATTACTATAATGATCCAGGCGACAGATGATAAGGGCTAGAACGAGGATGATGATAGCAAGGATGTAGAAGATAGAGAAGACTGAATAAAGACTTCAGGGAAAGAATAGGTAGGACTTGAAATTGGCCATGAGGCTGAGAATGATGGGGAAGTAAGGATGACTCCAAATTGGCGATGTGATGGATAGTAAAACTATGAACTGGGACAGAAGATATCAAAATAAGAGTATACATATTAAGAAGGAGTTACTGAATTGAGGCTTATTCATGTTGAGTTTCAGGTGTTTATGGAAATGTCCAGTTAAGAATATAACAAAAATGCTGAGTGAAACTATCCAATAAGCAGTTAAATTAGTCCATCTGATACAGGCTAGAGAGTCGGGAGTCATGGGCCTATGAGTGACTTCCAAAACTTAAATTATATAGGATCACTAGAGACAGAATTCTGAACTTCAACACATAAGAAACAGATGGGAGAAAAAGAAGCTGAGATTAACATGAAAAGAAAACCATATTGCCACTTTTCTGGGACTACTTCATAAATATATGGATAAATATGAAGTCAATTACCCAACTTTATACTTTATTTAAAATACATTTAATCCACGTGTCTCAATTCTAAAATGTGTAACACAATTAGCAAGTTACTGGCTTTATAAAGGATTTTATGCTCATGTGGAAGTCTGAACTGAGAACACTTTTGATAGAATTACATGCTGATGCCATTTAAGAGACTGATACTTCACATTCAAGCAAGTCTGAGTGCATGGATCTAACAGTTCCTGGCTTTAGAAAGAGTTCTCTATGTGTGTAAAAACCTAAGAAGTATTTTGTTTTCCATTAAAAGTTGTGCTTTCCTCTCTTGACAGAAAAGTCCAAAATGAGGTTTAGAAGACTACTGCTGTGCGGAGAAGCCACGTTATCACTAAAATAGACGGAGGAAAAGAATTTAACAATGCTTTCACAGCTGAGTATTTAATCCCATAGAGAGATGATGGCTCTGATTATAAAGAGATAATGACTCAGAATGTATGAGAAGAAAATTTGAATTTCTAAGAAAAAATGTATGAGAATGAGAAAACTGCAAATTCTGTGAGAAATAATGTTTTAAGTGCCTTCTAACAAGGTGTTTCTTAAGATGAGACGGAAAGGACATACTTCCTCCTTATCTAGGTATAGATGTTACTCACTTGCAAGATTGATATGTTAATTAAATTTGAGTATGCTAGGTAGAGGAAAGGCCAGGAAGATACCTCACAGATAGCCATAAATTACCGCTAGAGTCTGAGCTCTGAGGTTAGAAATTTTGTCTGTTTTGTTCTCTGATATATCCCAAGTACTTAAAACAGTATGATACCTACCAGGCACTCAATGAATTTTTATTGACTAAATGGTCAGTTTTAACAAAGTCTAAAGTCTTAATTTTATCAGCACATCTATAGTATATCCATGTCTTAGGGGTTTACTTAAATTAACTTCAGCAATTCAAGAGAGAGTAGTATCAAAGAAGAGTGATCATTTATTAATTTGGAAGAGAAAAATCATCATAGGAATAATCAAATGTACAACATTAACATAAATAACTTTATTGTCTAAGTGCAAAGCTAAGTCATACCCAGAAAGAAATTTTAAAATTTACAATGAGAAATATAACTTTCCTAGGAATCACATGTGAATGTGTGTCTGAAGAGCAAATTAAACCCCTGTAAAAATCAAATAGGAACCAACATTAAATGAAAATAAACATGTAATACTTAAAAGAAAAAACTTTAGGCCAGGTGCGGTGGCTCACGCCTATAATCCCAGCACTTTGGGAGGCCAAGGCGGGCGGATCACGAGGTCAGGAGATTGAGACCATCCCAGCTAACATAATGAAACCTCGTCTCTACTAAAAATACAAAAAATGAGCCGGGCGTGGTGGCAGGCGCCTGTAGTCCCAGCTACTCAGGAGGCTGAGGCAGGAGAATGGTGTGAACCTGGGCGGCAGAGTTTGCAGTGAGCCGAGATCGTGTCACTGCACTCCAGCCTGGGCAACAGAGCAACACTCCGTACCCGCCCCCCTCCACCAAAAAAAAAAAAAAAGGAAAAAACTTTAAAAGTAAAATCTTAGTGGAAGCTGGTAAGAAAGCTGTTGTAGTCTTCTCAAAATAGGGCACAATACTAAAGTTCGGTGTCTATAATCTCCATTCTGCAACACATATGTAGGCTTTGCCAAGGATACAGAATGCAGAAAGTACATTTACAAAGGTTTCCCTCGACGACCACGGACTTCCTTGAAGAACAGACATCAGTCTATAGGCCTATTCCTTTTAAATTCCTAGCTGAAAAATCTCCACCCACTGCACTGCCCTCTAATACATCTCTTCTTTGTTTAGATAACTTGGTATATTAAATTATGCAAAAGCAAACCATTAAATCTTTTTCTAATTTTTACTTTGCACATTCTACTCTGATTAATTACGTGTTGATCTTACATTTTAACCTTCAAAAACAATTCCTATTATTCCCAATTCTAAAGTTTGGTGGAATATCTCACTAACAAAAATAATTTATTATATGTGTATATATAATCATATTTTAGTTAGTTCTTTGGTATCCATACAAGGTAGGTGTTGCACAGTCTGACATGTAAAATTCTAAGTAGTTACAAAGCAACAGAAGTATTAGGTGGCCACACAAAGTCAACAACTTCTGAGCAATGGAGAAAGTTTTTTATTAAAGTACTCAACTTACATATTTTATTTTTGCAAAAAAAATAAAAAATCAAAATGGTGCATTTTACTAGTCTCAGGATTGCTACTCAGTGCAAAGAGGGAGTTCAGAGAGGAAACACTACTGCATAGCATGTACTTGAGAATCTCGTAGTTGTTGGATGGCTGGGCATTTATTTGCAAAGGCAGGTTGAGAACAATATCAACAATGAAAGCAATAGACAAAGATATGAATTGATGTATGTCTTAACCTGACTGATTGTACAGGGTAACTGACTTCTCTGCAGTTAATTAAAAAATAAAATTATTTCAATAATTCTGAAATGCAGAACAAATAATTCAATTGTACAAAATGAAGATGATGAAAGGAAAAACAGAATCTATGGCAACAAGGTAGAAAACTTTCCTTCAGTCAAATCAAGGGGTTCAACAAGAGAGAAAGATGATTATTGAATTTTTTAATTATGTTTTTTATATATTGTTATAAACTTTATAAGGTTTATTCCACATTCCAACTATTAAAAACTGTAACGTCAATCAAAATATCCAGAAATCTCATGCATAAAAAGACAAGATAATTTGACTAGTTCATTTCCTTTCAAAAATTCAAAATATCACATGTGAGTGAAATAAAACGAGGTAAGAATTATGTAACTAACTGTGGGGTAATGTTTTTCCTCATTGCTAGGCCTTGATCTGAGCTATGTGGACACAAGGCAGAATAATTATGTAAATACCACCACAAAGTCCATGCTATGTTTCCAAGCGTTGAACTTTACTTGTAGATGAAGCTTTGGAAACTTGAGTTTAAGAAATTGAAAATGCAAAACGAAAGAAAGGGGCTGTGAACCAAGGAATGCAGGCAACATTTAGAGGCTGGAAAAAGGTAAGCAGATAGTCTTTCCTAGTGCATCCAGAAGAAATGCAGACCTGCCCACACCTTAATTTTGATCCAGTGAAAACTCATTGCAGAATTATGACCTCCAGAACCATAAGATAATTTGTGTTGTTTTAAGCCACTATCTTTGTGATGATTTGTTACGGCTACAATAAAAAACTAATAATCTGTAATTTTATTTACAAAAATCTTTTGCAGTTTGACATTTCTATTTTACTAATTGTGCCATTTTTTCTACGACAAAGTTTTAAAATTTTTATATAATCCAATAGATCACTGTTATCCCATACAATAATAGAGTTTGAATGATATGAAAGTTTTCCCCATGCTCAGAATATGGGGGAATTCACACATAATTTTATTTTCTAGTACTTGTATGGTTCTCTTATTAAGTTTAAACTACTGATCCATGCCAAATTTATCTTGGTATATGGTATAAAGAATGAATCCAGTATTTTCTTTGTCTATAAGGCTATTTCTTTTTTATATTTAATAATTTTTTCTTCTCCTTGATTCGTTTTGCTACCTATAGCATATTCAAAATTTCCATAGATAATTGGTTCTGTTTCTGGATTTTATATTTTTTGTTCCATTAGTCTGCTTAGCATGAGCCAATACCAAATGGTTTTTATTATACGGGCTTTTACAATCGATTTTTTAATACCTGTATGGCCAGATCCTTTCATAACCCTTTTATATTAATGCTTTCTTAGCTATTTATATTCTTTCAAACGAATTTCATAGTCAACACTTCCATTTAAAAAATGGGTAATATTTCTATTGGGATTGCATTTTATTTGTAAATTAGTTTGGGGAGAACTGACATTTTTATTATGCTAGTTATTACTATCCAAGAACATGGTGCATCTTTCCATTTCTCCAAGTCTACTCATAATTTTCAGGAACGTGAGTTAGTTTCTTGACAGATATACTGGATTTTCCTTAAGCTTACATGTAGATTTTTTTCTTATTATGGTAAATCAAATTTTGAATTTCGTATTTTCTATCTTGTATTTGTATTGTAACTTGTATGTTTTCATATATAATTTTCTAAACTGCTACTTTATTAAATTGTTTTTATTTTTCCATTAGTCCTTTTGGGGTTTCCAGGCATATATTCATGTATCTATAAATAGAAGAAATTAGAACTTTTTTAGAAACTACTAATTGCTTTACCTAATGGACAAATATTTCCAACAGTATGCTAAATAGTACAGACAAATGAACACTCTTGTCTTTTTCTTTAGTGCGGAAACATCTATTGATTCCGTGTCAAGTAAGAAACTACCTTTGGGGCTGAAAGTATCTTTATATTCCAAACTACCTGCTCTAGCCATCTATCTCCAGCTATTTATGTTTATCTATCTATCTAGTCATGTAAGAAATGATATACCCCAATTCCTGTCTTATGGAGTGCTTTTAAGATGACTGGGTGCTGAATGTTGTCAAATGTACCTTCTTCAAATACGAAGATGAACATGTGATTCCGAATTTCTCAAATAAATCTTATTTGGTCATGATGTACTACTTTTTGGATTTGCTAATAGACTATATATTAAAATTTAAGTGTTTTACATTTATATGCACAAGTGACATTGGCCAATAGGTTTTTTTCATTAGCGAGTTTGGATTAATGTATTTACTTCATGAAATTAGCTGAAAAGTATTTCTGCTTTTCCTATTATCTGCAATTGTTTGAGCAGCACTGCAATTATTTAATCTTGTAAGGTTTTATAGAATACTCCAGTAAAGTCACATGACTCTGGTGCTTTTATGTGGAATAACTCTAAATACATTATTTATTCTATTGCCACTGATCTGTTTTAGACTGGTTATCCCTATTCAGATCAATTTTGGTATGTCTGAAATATAAATTTAATCTAGGTTTTCAAATAGAGTTATATAATGTCTCTTAAGACTTGTTTAAATTAACTCTTTTGATGACTATGTCCCGCTTTGGGATTGCTAATTTTGTGTATCTGTTTTTTGGGGTTTTTTTCCTTTTATTTGTTCGAAGTTTAGCTAGTGGTTTTTCAATTTTGTTGCTTTTCTAGTTTAGTGATTTTCCATTTCCTAACTTATTACTGTTTTTTACCTTTATTAAACTGTCTTCTACTTTTCTTTGCTTTAGTCACTTTTTTTCTAGATTTTGAGTTGAGGATTTAACTTACAGTTTTTATTGGTACAATTATTTCATTTAAAAATTTACTAATTTTTTAGCTGTATCCCCAAAATTCTGATGTCATATTGTTCTCACCTTCGTTTCTAAAGTATCCTTTATTTTTTTACTTTGAAATTGCCCTTCTGTCATTGACAATGTGTTTCTTTCTTCATCTAGGTAGAGAAAATATTAATTTTTTGTTAGTAATTTTTAGATTTATGGTCTTATAGTAAGTGACTCCCTTTGGGTTGTTTCTGTTGTTTTAATTGGTTGAGGTTTTCTGTGAAAGGAAGATATATTATTTATTAACAGAGTTCAGTATTTGTATTTATCTTAGAAGTATTTTATTGATTTTATTTTGTCATCATCTTGTAGGGTTTTTTGTCCATTTGACCCATCTTTGAAGGAGTTAGTTAAGTTAAAATCTCCCTTTATTGGCATGCCTTTCTAGGTGCATCTTCTGTTGCTTCTGCTTTAAGAAGTTTGCCTAGAATATTATTACATAATTTTTTTAAAAATTTTTATTTGCACCCTAGACATTAAAAAGTATTTTTCTTATGTCTTTTAAACCATTTTGGACTGGATTCTACCCACTTTGATATCAATTTCACGAGCCTTGTTTTCATTTCATTTACAATTGCCTTTCATGTATTATTGTCCTCTCATTTTAATTCTTTGTAATCTCTGTTTTCGTGTTTCTCTCATACAAGCATATTTAAGCAGTTAATTAGTTAAATGCTAATTTTTGGACAATCTAAAACTGTCTTTTAATAGATTTAGATTTTTTGAGATTCAACTAAAACTTATTGGTATGATTGATGTTTTATTATTAATTCTCTCACATTCTGATATATTTGAATATGTCTCTACACATATAGCCTTTCCCTGTGTGCTTTTTCATGTTTGCTTCTGTTTTTCTTCTTTTTACTCCTTCTTGCCATCACCCTCCTTTCTCCTTTGGTTTTACTCTTCCTTTCTCCCTTCTTTCTTCTTGTTAATATCATTATATAATAACCATTTTTAGGCTACCATCTATTCATCCAATTCTATGGGCAAAATTGTCATTAATAACTTCTACTCCTTTTACTTTTTCTCCCCCAGCATCCTATGTCAAGTATATTCTTTTACTACCATTAATACTGATTAGTGATTAGAAAGTCTATTTAAATTTTCTTGGTTTTTTCTCTCCTCACCCTCTATTTTTGATAGTTATATTATAGCTATGTAATTAAAGCAAACCACCATTATATACCATGACATACTATCTTCCTTATAACCATCATGTAGCATTGACTGACAGAATAATATAGATTTAACATTTATAACTATCTTTATTTTGATATCTCTCCAGGTTTTTTTGTGGTATAGAGTTTACTATTATTATGTTTTCCAGGAAATACTCATAGGAGCAATAATTTCTGAATATTTACATATTCACAAAAATTGAATGGTTTATTTGCTTGCTATTGAGTGGTTTTACTTCTGTAAATATTTTGATTATTCATCTTTTATCAGATGTGTGGTTTGCAAATATTTTCTTCCACTCCATAGGTTGTCTCTTCTGAGTCTTAATATGTATTGCACATATTGTTAAACCATTCCAAACTCACACTTTAAGCAGAATCAGATTACTCTACACAGCAGAATAGAGCACTTTGCATAAGTTCAGGCCACAAATAGTATTTCTAATTACAAAAAGCCACTGCTTCTGTATTGCAATAGAAAATAACAGGTTGGCTGCATAGACTATCAGGTATGTCTGCTTTACCTTGATAATTGAAACCCTGCCGTCAAGCAAAAGTATATCCTTTGGTGTTACACTGGTTTGGGATCTGTTCAATTAAAATTTGTATGTTTAATTCCCTTAACATACACCTCCAATATCATGAAGGCAACACAGGTGTAACTTCGGAAGTTTGATTGATATTTGTAACTCACCTCTCAAAGCTCAGTTAAAGCATTTCAAATTAGACATTTTTTTGCACTCCTGACTGCCTCTTTCAGTCTGAAGAACAGTGTGCATAGAGTTAGAATGATTTTTACAAACGACCCCAGTGCTGTTGTGGATTGGGGAAGAAAGTGAACAGTAGAGAAACAAAACCAAAGCAATGATTTGTTACCATTTAAAAATGCTGCTGGATTTGCCATCAGAGTGGCAGTGCAGCTTCATATATGCAAACACAAGCCTCTTTTAAGAAGAATCTTTGTGTCTGAACAGAAAGTATTTTGTCTTCGCAGGCAGGAAAACTAATGCAGGGCTTACCCAGAGATACGTTTTTCACCATGTGGCCAGGACAATAAACATGGGGCTTTTGATCTGTGTGGCAATAGTGGCTGAGCTGGAGATCTAAAAGGAGAAAAATGGGAAACAAGTCTGCCAGGGGTGAGTGTGTGCCCTTGGGGTACTTTTGCATGTCTAAAGTTCACCAAGGAAAGCAAGAGAGATTTCAAATAAACATGTCTAAAGGGGTCATAAAAAACTTAACCAGTGTGATTGCTTAAATCCCAATGTCAAAACACAGAAATGCATGGCCTACATCACATGAAACTTCTTTGGCCCCAGATTTATAAATTAAACCTCTTTCAAACTCCTATTTTTACAAACGTAAATTTATAAATGCCTTTCCTTCTTACCACCATCTTCGAACTATGAATAACAGCAAATTTTTCTGTTACTGCAGGTGAAATAGTTTTGTAACTAACATGGGGGCAACAAGGATACTCACAATGAATCTTTTCTAATTTTCACGAGGACCCAATTTTACATCATTGTCATAATATCGGTGTCCTTTTAACTTGTTCTTTAAAAGGTTATCCAAGAAATCACTGCAATTTATTATGTTACATGCTACCTTCATTTTCAAATCAAAATGCCAAAGTGAAGCACAGTGCATTTCAGCACTGTTGAAATAGAGTGCTGTTATTAGAAAATGTGAGTGGGTTGAAGTGGGACTCCCTGTGAAGTTAACTTGGCAGAGCTAGAGTTCCTGGCTCAACCTAATATTAAAAGTGAGTCATCAGTTTACCCTCACAGCAGGGTCTTCACTTTGTACTTCTCAATCTGAGCGACTCAACAGCAGGGCCAAAGATTCAAGGTTAGTTTCTACAATTAGTAATCAAATGAAGAAAATCCCTTGTTTGAGACTTTTTTTATTCATGAATTCCTAAATATTACTGTCTAATAAATAATATGACAAATAAGAATCTACCTCATAGAAACTTAGCTTGTATATTCAATGAGACTTATCTGTAGTAGAGGCCAAAAGTGTCTCTGTTCACATGAAAGAGAGTTTTTACCCTTTATGTCCATTAAGATAAATTTGAAAGGCAACAGTTTCATGCATTTCTGCTCCTACGTAAGCCAACATTTTTGGAAGAAAAACTTCAGTAATTATTTTGTGCTCATATAAAGATACATATTAGAACTATCATGACTTGTAATACTTCCGGTTGTAATAAAGAACAAAGAAAAAATGTTTTAAAGATGATTTTCTTACCTCAAGAATTTGAGTGCAATTTACTTTACTTTTATTTAATACACTAAATGTAAGAGATACAGCATGGTTTTTATTCCAAACTCAGTCAATACTTATTTTTCAATATAGCCTTAAAATCTCTTGGTGAAACAACATATTTCCTACTCCTTACCAGAGCATGTCTATTCAAAAGTGAAATAACATATATTATCCTAAAAATATATATAACATTGACAATTTTTAAAAGCTTAGTATAAGTTCCCTGGTAGCATTTTAGAAAGATTGTGCATTTTACGTTTTTGCTCACACATTATGTATACATATAATCTCCCACACCCATACACACACATATTTGAAACATACTTTCTTAGAATAGCATAGAAAGCCTTCATAAGTTAGACCTTTATCTGAATTTCCAGCATGGCCCTCATGATTTGCAGTCATGAAGGCCAGCTACGGAGGTCTAATCTGCAACAGACTTTCTCAGGCTTTGCATCTGTGCACACACTGGTTCACCTTCCAGGACCACCTTCATCACTCTTCTACCTGGGACCCTGATAGTTATCTTTAAAACCCTGTTCAAGTATTATCATGCTGCTTCTTTGATCCATTAACACATATTATAATATTAATTACAATGTATTTTAATTAGTTGCTAAAACTATTTTTTTTTCTTTTTTTTTTTTTTTTTAGACGGAGTCTCGCCTTGCCGCCCAGGCTGGAGTGCAGTGGCGCGATCTTTGCTCTCTTCAAGCTCCGCGTCCCGGGTTCACGTCATTCTCCTGCCTCAGCCTCCCAAATAGCTGGGACTACAGGCGCCCGCCACCACGCTCAGCTAATTTTTTGTATTGTTAGTAGAGACGGGGTTTCACTGTGTTAGCCAGGATGGTCTCAATCTCCTGACCTCGTGATCCGCCCACCTTGGCCTCCCAAAATGCTGGGATTACAGGCATGAGCCACCGCATCTGGCCAGTTGCTAAAACTTCTGCCTCCAGCACAATACTTCTAGAATAAATGGCTTCAATATGTTCTTGTCTCTTTCCATTCTATTTCCTGCCCTTCACCATTAAGAAACACTGAATATCCCATAAAAGATGTTCTATGCTGGTCCATGGGGAGAGTAAGCTTATACTATCACTCAGTTTCCTGTGAGGCATCTCTCAGTGCTTGAGTTTGCACTCTGCCAATTCCTAGCTATCTAATTGAACATCTCATATGATTCCCTACCAACTTTTTAAATTTCCACAATCAAAAAAAGAAAAAAAAAATCCTATTGACACTTTTATTGGGAGTTAAATATATATATTTTAAGTGGAAACTGATATCTTTACTTGATAACACTTGTCAATCACAGTAAGTTCTGTTTCCATTCATTCTAGTCTTCCTAGAATTTCCTCATTAAAGTTTTGAAGTTTCTTCATATAGGTCCTACATATTTCTTGTTAAAATTATTCCTAGTTTATATTTTCGTTTTATTTTCATTTTGAATTGTATCTTGTTAGCTTTATATTTTTAGTCAAGTTTTGGCAGTTGATGGTTGAATGTTGAGTATTTTAACATAACATGTAATTTTTATTACATTAGTTTATTAATTCTGATAGATTTTTAGCTTATTTGATTGAATGATCTAGGTAGACAATTCTATACACATCACAATGATTTTGTGTACTTTTTCAATATGTATGCCTCTTTTTGTCTGCTTTATTGTATTACTTATAAATTCTAATACTATTAAAATTAGGTTTGATATTAGACGGCCTAAACTTTTAATGTTTTTTTGAATATTTAGAATTCATATTTTCATAACAATAATTTTATTGTAATTGCCAAATTAGTATTCACATTACATGTTACAGTACTTTCAGATATATTTAAAAATCTCTTTGAATATGAAGTTCTGTGTTACTTTTCTGAGTTTTTCTTTTACCTCATTAGCTCAGTTTTTCTGAATAATCAGCCATTATAATATTTTTCCATTTATGGTTAATTACCATCTTTATCTTAATAATCCTTCTTCCCAGTCTAGTTTCTTCTGCTGTTCTTGTTCCATCTTCTTGAGTTTAATGTTTAGTTTATTTTTACTTTTTTCCTATTTGTGGAAGAAAAGATTTAGAGTTAAGATTTTTTAAGATTTTAACTCTGATGAGAGGTAGTCTAATAGCTCCTATGGCTTTGATACAGTAGGTTCTAAATGCTGTGAATTCCTAATTGTTCTCTGATTTTTATTTGTTCTAAAATTTATGAAGGAGAGTGTTTTTGTTTACAAACTGAAGTAATGGAGACACTTCTATTTGTTATTCTTCATAGTTTGTTATTTCATTTAATGTTTTTGATCAGATAAGAGCTGTAAAATCTCTGCATATTTTGATGTATTGTCTATTACTCAAAACATGATTTTTTTTTCCCAAGGTTCTCCATGACTGGGAACAACATAAACACTATTTATAATACATAGAATACATATACATACATACACATACATATGTATATAAAACATGTAATTTACATATGCCTGATATATAACATGTCATAATTTTTATATATACACATACATAATTATAATGGCAATACCCATTATGGCTTGCTGTTAAAAACAAGGGCTCTGGACTTAGACTGCCTGACTTTAGATCTCCATCCCCATTTTTATAATGGCATAACCCTCAGTTAACACTAGGGTTGTTTGAGTAATAAATATTAAACTATGTGAAGGCTATAATCTAGTGCCTGATATATAAGAGGTCAGTAAATATTACCAGTAATTACTGTTACTGTTTTCTGCACAATTGACTTGTCAAAGTTCAAAATATATGAGTTTCAATTCTCCTGAGTTGACATCAATTTGCATTTACAAATGCATAAAAAAAATTTATCCTTAAGGTTTAAATTATTGAAGTTTTGATATTTTGGGACTTTTGAAATTATATAACTCAGTTTTTAAATACCATTGCATATTTGAGTGTATTTATATTAAAATATGTCAAGTATAGAACATTTCTAGAAATTGTGTTAATAAATAGCTTGGTTTGTTGAGGTTACATTCATTGAAAAAAGGAGATTAAATGGACAACCAATATCTATAATTTCCTATGACTTAAGCTCTGTCTTGGAAAAAAAATTAAACAGATATCTGTATAATTTTAGTTTTAGTTTTTTATATTAATAGTTTACCAGCATCAATAACAATTTTTATTTTACAAAATTATCCAGTTTAATTAAGTCACACCAGAACCTACGGGTAAAAAGTCAAACTTCTGACTGAATATCTAATCCCATGTGACAGTTTCTTTCAGGAAACAACACTATGTTCTGTAGAGTTTCTGGCAAGTCTTCAGTAAAGGTCATAGAAGTTAAGTGTTCCAGCAGTGAACCTAACTTTTAGTAGCCTTCAAAGGACTTCCCCAGGTTTTGTCCTGTACATTACAACAGAGAATATCAAAGGCATCCCTTAAAAATACTTTTGCAGTTAATTTTGACCACCTTTCCACTTTAGGCATTGAAATACCACTAAACTTTAGACTTGTTTAACCTCTACTATGTATAAAAAAATAAATGCATAAATGGTAACAAATTGTATTTCTTTTTCCTCTACCAACTATACCCTTTCTTCCAACTTTAGTCTGAGAAAGAATAAGAGCCTTATTTGTTCTCATCTATTTCATATTTTTTAAAGCATATTTTTTAACTTGAAATTTTTTGAACTGTAGCAGACTTACAGATAAATGCACTTCTCACAAGTATATAATTTGATATATTTTAATAAACCATACACACCCATGTAATCAGCAGCCAGGTCAATAAACATTTCCAGGGCCTTTAAGCCCCTTTGTGCCTCTTCCAGTCACAGTCCATGACCTGTCCCCCAAGAGTATCCACTTTTTCCAATTTTACCAGGACAGATTAGTTCTGTTTTATAATTTTAAATTTTCCATGTAATCATATGGTATGTACTCTTTTGCTCTTCATTATGTTTGTGAGATTGAAAATATTCTCCAAGCACTTGTAGAATATTCATTTTCATTGCTACATAGTCTTTAACTGTGTGACTATAGTAAATTATTTACCCATTTTGCAAAAATCAAGTAATCACATAAATGTAAGTGTGTATGGACATGGTGATCTGGTCCAATCATCCACGTGTGTACCCTTTTCCAATTCCATATTGCCTTCACTAATATAGACTTATAATAAATCCTGCTGTAAGTGTTAATGTGAATCACTGAGAAGCAACAATGTTATATCAATGGTATTCTAAAAATGAGTAGCCTGAATCTAATCATGAGGAAATATTAGAAACACCCAAATGGATAGGATTTCTACAGAATAACTGGCTTTTGTCTTTGTCAAAACTTCCAATTGTACCTGACTTTTCACTTAGTTTAATGCTTTTCAGATTCATCCACATTGTTGCAAGTTTATTCCTTTTTATCTCTGAGTAGTAGTCCATTGTATGTATATAATATAACTGGCTTATGCATTCACCAACTAAACATTTGGTTTGTTTGAACTTGTAGCTATTAATAACAATACTGCTATGAACACTGACACAGAGGTTTCAGGGTGGATATGTGTTTCCATTTCTCTTTGGTAATGTCTGAGCATTGTAGTTGCTCCACATCTTGCCAATATTTTGCATTGTCAATATCTAAAGTTATTATAGCAACTTTAGCAGATTTATAGTAATTATCATGGTTTTAATTTGTATTTCCTTGTTGACTAATGATTTTGAACATCTTTTTCATTTGCTAATTTGCCCATCTATGAATATATATTTTTACTTAGTTTTTTTTTTATCATTTTAAGCATACAAACATTACACATATTTTGCTATATTTATGCCTAAGCATTTCATATCCTTATGGTATTATTTTTATATCAAATTCCAATTTTTCATTTGCAGTATCTAGAAATACAACTGATTTTAGTATCTTGACGTTGTATCTTTTGCCTTGAAAAACTTGCATGTTCTAGAAGTTGTTTTTTTATTTTTCCCATATTTTAAACATATTTAACAAATATTTTATTCAATATATACAATGTGATGACTTGATATACATATACATTATGCAATGATGACCACAATCAAATACATTCATCACCACCTATGTTGGATATGTCCGGAAATGGTTCATCTTGTAACTTAAAATTGTATACCTTTTGGCTGACATCTCCCTGTTTACCCCATCCGCCAGCCCTAGCAGAAAAACCATTTGACAAAATTTAGTATTTATGATTTTTAAAAAAGCACTCAACAAATTAGTTATAGAAGGAATACAATAAAGGGCATATATGATAAACCTACAGCTAATATCATACTCAACAGTGAAAAGCTGAAAGCTTTTCTTCTAAGATCAGGAACAACACCACTGTGCCCACTCTTGCCACTTCTATTCAACATAGTACTAGAAGTCCTAGCCAGTGCTATTGGAAAAGAAAAATATCTAAGATTCATCCAAGTTAGAAAGGAATAAGTTGAATTTTCTCTGAAGATGGCATGAACTTAATATAGGAAACCCTAAAGGTTTTTCCAAAAAACTATTAGAATACACAAATTCAGTAAGGTTATAGGATTGAAAAAGAAAAAAATCAATGTACAAAAATCATTTGTGCTTCTAAATACTAACGACAAACTATCTGAAAAAGAAATTAAGGAAGCAATTATATTTATAATGATATTGAAAATACTAGACTATTTAGGAACAGATGTAACCAAAAGGGGAAATATCTATACATTGAAAAGCATAAGGTATTAATGAAAGAAATTGTAGGAGACACAAATATAAAGATATCCCATATATCCATGGATTCGAAGAATATTGTCAAAATGTTCATACTACCCAAAGTGATCTGCAGATTCAGTACAATCAATATCAAAATTCCAGTGTCATTTTCACAGAAACCAGTTCTTTTGTAGATTATTTGAAATTTCCTACATAGACAATTATGTCATCTGTGAATAAAGATGTTTTTATATTTTCTCCCTTCCAATTTTTATGCTTTTCTTTTTTATTGCACTGACTAGATCCCTACCATAATAATGATTCAAAATGATAAAACATCTTGCCTTATTTTGATCTTAGAAGGAAAGCATTGTCATTCACCATTAAGTGGATATTAGTTATAGATTTTCAGTAGATTATCTTTATGAAGTCAAAGATCCCTTCAATTAGTTGAGAGTTTTTGTCATGAATGGATATGGAATTTTTACAACTATTTGTCTGAATCTGTTGAAATAATTATATGGGTTTTTGTCTATAGTTTGTTAATATGGTAAACTGCACTGATTGATTTCTTACTATTGAAACATCCTTGCATTTTGGGGGATAAATCCCATTTGGTCATGCCATGTCTTTTTAATCCCCTTTAAACTGGAAGAGTTCTGAATTCTTTGTTTTTTCTTGACATTGGAAGTTCTGACAAAGACAAAAGCCAGTTATTCTGTAGAAATCCTATCCATTTGGGTATTTCTAATATTTCCTCATGATTAGATTCAGGCTACTCATTTTTAGAATACCATTGATATAACATTGTTGCTTCTCAGTGATTCACATTAAAATGCACATATTTTCTTTCTGATTTTGGTGAGATTAATGCTGATCACTTGATTTAGGTAACATCTACCAGGTCTCTTCTTGATTAAATTATGTTAACTTATAACTAATTTGGGTGATAAATCTTGAGGCTATGTAAATATCTTATTCCTCACCAAATTTTAATCAACTACTTTAATCATCCATTTTTGAATTTCTAACCCCATTATTCTTTCCATCTTAATTAAAATTTTACAATATAACTTTCCTTTCTTTTTTATTCACTTATTTAATCAAATAATTTATAGATTCAAGTATCATTCAATTGTTTATAATCTATTACTGTTAATGTGGCTTCTGTGTCCTTTTAATATATACTCTTAGTTTTTTGAACATTTCCTTAATTTATTATAGTGCAAAAAATATTTTCAGGCTTATCCTGTACTTTTCCTTTCTCAGTCCTGGAATCAGGTATTTCTCCAAGAAGCCTTGGTTCTTTTTAATGATGAATAGCATTTAGAACACGTACTGCCCAATAGTTGTACTCATATTGTCTAGTAAATCATTGATTCCAGGCTATCTTAGTATATACATTCATATGTACATATATACATACCTACGAAATACATGTATTTATCTACATCTTCATATATACTTGCACATATATACACATATATGTAATGAGTTAATTACTTCAATTAAAATCCAACAGGACAGGATTATTCTAGTCTCCCCATTTTTATATTTTTAACTTCCTTCTTTGAGAAAACTGTCTCCCATTATCAATATATGTACACATTTTTTCAAGCCTAGAATATACAATAATTTTAAGATTGGAAACCCACAGTACTATAAGCACATCAACCAATTAGTAAGTTTCATTTTATTAATATCTCTTTTTGAGATTTAATTTTCATACACTGAAATGCACAATTTCTGTGTACAATTTGATGATTTTATGAGAGAACTCTAAACTCAGTAATATCCTAGAGCTAACTCATACTGGCTTATAAGAGCTGATTACTAATTTTCCAGAACTTAATTGTTTTAAGCACAGTTATTCTTAAAAATGAATGATGTAAACTTATAACTATGTGTATAATATTGATCATAAAGACAATACTGTAATATTTTCTTCCTATTATATATTACTATTGTCTATACTCTTGAGGTTATTTATGTCTATTGTATCTCTGTTGTGAAAATACTTTAATAATGTGTTATTGTGCATTTCTTCCCAATCTGTGTTCTGTGATGTCATGTTAGTAGCTTGAAATTGTCCATGGTAGGAGTATTTATACCACAGAAACGGACAAATGCTAAAAATTAGCATTTCACTTATTGTTTGCTCATTGTCTAGACTTAGAAAGTAATGGAAAAATGTCAATAAAACAAACTAAATTTAAAAATAGGGTTGTACCTATGTCCTTTACATAGCAAATAGCACAAAAATTTGAAGTAATGCTATTTAGAATTCAAAAATTCTTCTCTGATTCAGCAAATAAAATGCTCTTGTCATTCATGAAAAAAGATGATCAAAATAAAAAACGGAGGTAATAAAGATCAGATTTTCCTTACTGTCATCCATATCCTGGTTTCCTTCACAACTGTCATTCTTGCTAGACTGCAAGATCAACATAAAATGCAGAGGTACTTCCCCAAATTTCGTAAGGCTAGAACTTCTAAACCCTAGAGGAAATCCCTTAGTCTGTCATCTACCGTTGTTCTAATTCTCTGATTAAATACCCACTGTTATGTTAGGTTATGACTTTCATCCATCTTAATGGCAACATTTTTCTGATGAGTCGTTACCTACAGGAAATTTATGCCAATTATTTTCATCTTAAAAAAAAAATAGGATCTCACTCAGTAGCCCAGGCTGAAGTGCAGTGCTACTATCATAGATCACAGTAGCCTCAAACTCCTGGGCTCAAATGATCCTCCTGCCTCAGCATCCCAAGAGGCTGAGAATATGGTCATGTGACATCACATCTGTATACATATCTTTTAAATTTCTGTAGAATTGGAGGATCTCACCACATTGCCCAAGCTGGTCTTGAACTCCTGACATCAAGCGATCCTCTCATCTCCACATCCCAAGTAGCTGGGATTACACACATGAGTCTTTATGCTGTGCTTGACTTCACCTTTTCTTACATGGAATCTTAGCATGTTGTTGAATGTGTCCTTTTTTCATTACTGCTTTTTAATAAATTACATTTCCCAGAATTATTTTCCAGTGCTTTCTCTAAGAATTGGAGATGGATTAAGATATCTGTCCAAACTTCACAAATATAAGAGCTCTCTTCTGTTGCTACAGGATGACCCGTGGTCCTAAAATACGATTCCTCTATGCAACCATTTCTCCTCTAAATCTCAGAACTTAATCTAGTAGAGAAGAGTTTATACCACCAGTTTTAAGTTTTACTATTTTCTTTACAAACTGCATCTCAGGTTACTGTTATCAAGGGACACAACCTTTGTTTTCCAAGACGATGGCATCACAGTTATGTGTATTTGGCTTCTGCTTTTGAAATTAGCAACTTCCTTGCCCCACACCAAGCACTTTCTATGCCTTCCTCCTCCATCTCGCTGTGCCAGGGTCATGTTAGATCTCAACCTTGCTGATAGCATCTCTACCCTAGAGTAGGTTCTCTTTTCCTAGAAATTAATACTTGTTAAACTTTCTCAGCTGTGCCATTGACCAATATGATAATTAACGAAAACAGAGCAATTTGGCAACTGATAAAAAGGGAGGATTAAGACATTAAACTAGCCGGGCGCGGTGGCTCAAGCCTGTCAACACTTTGGAGGCGTGGGATCCAAGGGTGGGAGATCGAGACCATCCTGGCTAACATGGGTTAGAAACCCGTCTCTACTAAATGCAAAAAACTAGCCTTGCAGTGGTGGCGGCCTGTAGTCCCAGCTACTCGGAGGCTGGTGGGAGGAATGGCCACCTGAACCTGGTGGGCTTTGCGGTGACAGAATCAGCATGCCTGCACTCCAGAGACTCCGTCTCAAAAAAAGACTATTCATTCGTCAGCCTAAATTAGGAAAATATTATCATCTCTCTCAAAAGTCTTCATAGTGTAAACCAAAAGCCTGCTAGATTTTGTTGTAATTAATTTAAAATTTAACCTTTAAAACTATTTCTAAACTCTATCCCATTAAAATGTATTGGGGAGTGAACTGATCACATAACATACCTTGTGTTCTGGGTTTCTGTCTCCATTCCGATGCTTCCATTTCAATGTGGTCCCTTACTTAAGGCTCTGTCTCTATTCCCCAACACCACATATAAATGTCTCATGTTCATTTAGATCTTAGTTGCATGCCAGCTCTTCTAATTAAGAATAGAAACTTGTAGAAGTGTCTCCCTCCTGGCTTTTTCTACTGTGCCCTGGCACCCCATCTCCCTATCCATTGCCAACCCTACCCACCCACATCTGTAAAATTATGTTGGCCCTAAGCTCCACCTTCCACGCATAAAAAGAGAATGCTTTGTGTTTATCTACTTTAAGCAAAATAGAATGGTTTCTGTTAGAACTGAGAAATTCCACACTTGGTCAAATTTTACATATTGGTAGACCCCGTTACTAACTAATGATAATGATAATACAAATAGTAATATTAAATTAGCTTTGGATTGAATCAGTAGACTTTTCTGAAAAATATCTATGGAAAATGTTTTACTAATTTAATGACTAATTTACTAATTTAATGAAAAATTTTACTAATTTAATGACAGCTTTCTAGGCATGCCATGGTAGAATTTCTTTAAGCTTATATTCTGAAAGTATCTAGAGAATAAGTAAAAAGTAATATTTAGCTCATGTGAGTAAAACATTCTTTCTGTGGCAACTATTCATTAAGAAAGTACAAAATAAATTCAATTTAAATGGGAGATTAAGTGATTTTCAAATAATTCAAGCCTAGTTTTTCTTGCTGCAGAGCATTTTAACATTTAGTTTCTTTCAAGTTCCAAAAATATGCCTGATATTCAGCTTATTTTGGTATGTATGTTCAAAACACACTTGACTAATAAGTAATAAATTAAAAGTCAAAACACCAACCATTTTATCGTGACATATTCAAAAAGCTATTATGTTAGACTTGGCTAGAAAAAAAGTCTGAGAATTCCACGTTCAGTACCTTCTGTATGAAACATACTATTATTTTTAAGTAATTTCAATTTTAAATGCCAAATTAGAACACATGACATTTATTTTGAGAAGCTGACAAATTAGCTAAATGAGAAAGAATGATGTCTTCACCAATTTGAGAATAACCAGCAGAGTCCTGGAGAATTCTGACATTTCTTGCTCTTGCTCTAAACATACTCTCACCTCTCAAAGTGAGCTGTGTGAACTTGGATTTTGTTTGCTATTGTAAATCTTTTAGAGTCAGGAATGTGCAGTTTCTCAGATCCCCAAAGAGTCATTTCAAAAGATTAGGAATCATAGTTTTTCTTCTCCAAAAATCTGTTGTAAAATGACAGGTTAAAAATTTGAACATTCTGATGGTTTATGAATAACCATTCTGGCTCTAGACAAGAAGCAGGACACTTCTGTTCTGAATAAATTTCAGTCCCAAGTGGTTGTGAATTTAAAGGAGTTAGAATCATCTGTTTCTCAGATGCATAAAAATAAGAACAAATAGATTATCTTTTTTCCACAATGGAACAGAAAAATGTGTGTACTTGTCTGCACCTACTATTGGTGATCAACCAAAATAAAAATAGTTTCCCCATCAACAGAACTCAGAGGGTAAAGATAAATCATGTATGATAAAATACTTGAAATTTTAATGAGAAATTGACAAGAATGTTCCACACAAAGGTCACTTTCTCCAGGGGACTTTCCGTTAGTCTCTTGCTTTGACTAAGTCTGTGTTTTCTATCCTTGTAAGCAATCGATACATTCCTCCACTATTAGAATCTTCCATTATAGAAACAATGTCGTTTATTTCTGTAGTTTTAATAATATAAAACACTAAAACTGAAACTTCATCAAGCAATACACCACTGCACCTCAACACCTAACGCAGTTTCTAGCACATAGTAGGCACTAATGATTATTAGTTGGCATAATAAATAGGCATTTAATAATTATTAGTTGCATAAACGATTTGGATTTCAATAAACAATATATCTAATTAGTCAGCACAGATGCCAGAGGAAGATTACAGGTCAAGTTGTATTGCAAAAATAAAAAGTCCCCACATTATAAAGATTTTCAAGTTGTAGCCATAGACTAAAATGCTACAAGTCACTTTTGTTGTAGTTAAATTTTAATTTGCTCACTCACTAATATAGGAATTATTGATGCAGACAATTCCACGAGAGAGGCCAGGGATAGTGAGGAGACCCCAGAATATTAACTAAACCATATGTAAGTAAAAGCTCTTGAAGGGAAAACTGAAAATATATCTTGGTGGGAGGGAACCCAAACTCATCTACCCACAGGAAACCCCAGCATTATTTTTTCCAAAAGAAATATGTTTCTCAGAAAAGTCATCAAAAGTAAATTTTAAAAATTTCCTCTGATAAATAACTATTTGCATATATATTATATACACATATATATAAGTGGAAAATAGAAGTAGAATCTGTAAATGTTGATACATGATACACACTGGTCAGTATATGGAATCAGCATCCAATCTATAAGATTCAATTACAGAGAACCAAAAAGAAACAGGTATACTATTGTTTTTCACTTCAAATGCTAATGAGAGCATAAACAAATTTCTAAATTTTTGCTACACATTATAGTGGATATTTATTACCCAAGCAAATGCTGAAAATTAGCTTGAAACTCACTATATTCTAACTAAACTACACACAACTAGTTTCATGAGAGCTCACAGCCCAGCTGATCTTCAGAGTATAAAGTAACTGTGAAATGTTGGCCATCTTGCCAACAAGAAATGGCATAATTGCCATCCACAGAGACACTGATGCAGAAACAAAAATCTTTGCTCAGAGAGGTGAAAGGAGAAAGATGTTTATCATCTCAAAACTACTGTGCTTCAGGGAATGTTATAATCACTCCCACATGCCAGGTATGTGCACACAAAATAAAAAATGGTAAAGTACTAGAAAACTCTGGGGGAAGACCACGTTCTAGGTATTTCCAGTTGAATAACTGAGAATCTGGAGTTACTTAGTGCCATTTGAATTCTCTCAGAACAACTGAAAGTTTGAGCTATGTCCAAAATTGACAAATGGGGTATAATTCAACTAAAGATCTTCTGCACAGCAAAAGAAACTACCATCAGAGTGAACAGGCAACCTACACAATGGGAGAAAATATTGACAATCTACCCATCTGACAAAAGGCTAATATCGGGAATCTACAAAGAACTTAAACAAATTTACAAGAAAAAAATCAAACAACCCTATCAAAAAGTGGGTGAAGGATATGAATAGATATTTCTCAAAAGAAGACATTTATGCAGCCAACAGACACATGAAAAATGCTCATCATCACTGGTCATCAGAGAAATGCAAATCAAAACCACAATCAGATACCATCTCACACCAGTTAGAATGGCAATCATTAAAAAGTCAGGAAACAACAGGTGCTGGAAGGATGTGGAGAAATAGGAATACTTTCACACTGTTGGTAGGACTGTAAACTAGTTCAACCATTGTGGAAGACAGTGTGGCAATTCCTCAAGGATCTAGAACTAGAAATACCATTTGACCCAGCAATCCCATTACTGGGTATATACCCAAAGGATTTTAAATCATGCTGCTATAAAGACACATGCACACATATGTTTATTGTGGCACTATTCACGATAGCAAAGACTTGGAACGAACCCAAATGTCCATCAATGATGTACTGGATTAAGAAAATGTGTTACATATACACCATGGAATACTATACAGCTATAAAAAAGGATGAGTTCATGTCCTTTGTAGGGACATGGATGAAGCTGGAAACCATCATTCTGACCAAACTATCACAAGGACAGAAAACTAAACACCGTGTGTTCTCACTCATAGATGGGAATTGAACAGTGAGAACACTTGGGACACAGGGTAGGTAACAACACACACTGGGGGTGCCTGTCGTGGGGTGGGGGGAGGGGGGAGGGATAGCATTAGGAGATATACCTAATGTAAATGACGAGTTAATGGGTGCGGCATACTAACATGACACAGGCATACCTATGTAACAAACCTGCAGGCTGTGCACATGTACCCTAGAACTTAAAAGTGTAATAAAAAATCATAATAAAAGAAGGTTTGAGCTATGTACATCCACACCCTCATCTTAAAAATAAAGCTTTTACTACCAAGGCTGTAATTGCTGCTAGATGCTAATAATGGTTATGACAAATCTATTCCAAGATAACTCCTTTTATTTTAATAACTTTAAAAAAAGATAAATTTTTATCTTTAAGAATATCACATTCTATCAAAATTTTATTTTATCCACATGCCTTCCTCTCAAGTTTTCTGTTTTAGTTTTGCTTTTTCTATCCAATTCTTAGAAGACCACTTGGCAAAGGTAATGAGACATTCATCACCCAGTTGTGTGGAAGATGGTGGCAGGTTTGAGTGAAAGCAGCCTACCCTCATAGAACTTGCCATTTGACAGAATTTTCAAGAAACCTACTGGTTTATCACAGTAAAAACATATTTGGAAATAATTTA
This sequence comes from Papio anubis, assembly GCF_008728515.1. NCBI lineage: Eukaryota > Metazoa > Chordata > Mammalia > Primates > Cercopithecidae > Papio > Papio anubis. The sequence goes on along the minus strand of NC_044979.1, from coordinate 89,610,658 downwards.
GATTTGTGTTGCTTGTATACTTCAGTTTTCTTTTACCACTTACAGGTGAACATACTAAAAGCATAAATATACAAGCACAGTTACATGAAAACACGGAATGTAGTCCTTGGTAAAAAAGCAGCACAGTTTTAAATAGCATTATGTATAAATATTTTCTACTTTTACCTTTTTATATAAACTCACACAAAGGACTTCACCTTCTACAGCAAGACTTATGCTTTCTTTTTATGTGATCGAAGCTTAAAATGAAACTATTTTTGGACCTTAGCTTTTCCCTAAGTATTTTTAAAGAGTATAAAGAGGAATTTCACTTTAAATGATATAAAACAGCTCAGTTTTACTTTGAAAGCTAACTCCTACCACCACTAGCTATCGCTCATTATTTGCCTTCTGCAGAAATATTTTCCAGTCAATGATATTTTAAAAAGTAAAAAGTCCAATTCAATAAATTGGAAGTTAAATAGCTCTGCAGAAACCTTATCACTGATATTCAGAATATAGTTTTACAAGCCCATATTTAAGGGAAGTTTCTTCTGTTCAGCAGGATGTGTAATATTTAAGCTGGTGGCTAGAGGGAGCTCTTTTGTATCAGAAGCCATTGCCTTAAAGCAAAATAAAATCTATGAAAAAAAAATCAAACTAATTTTTTTTTAAAATTAAAGGCAACAAGTGATGAAAGTACAATGGATACCTTACATTTGATTTAAAGCTTATATTCTTATTTATGTTTTTCCCTTGTATTAACAGCAACAACAACAACAAAAACAGATAAAGACAAAACCAAGTCAAGTTTAATACTTCCAAAGGGCAAGAGCCAAGGTCTGATGCAGCGGGTACCTCAGATTTATCTTCTAGAAGTTGCTAGTCAGTTTATGCAAACTTAAAGGCTTGCTATCAAAAAAGCACATGAACTCACTTTAGAAAAAAGGGAAAGTGGAAGGAGATCAGCCCTCTCATTTAGAAGCACAAGAGTCTGCCTCATGTGGCTAGAGAACACATGCACCATTTGTCAGACCTCTGGCCCTGGCAGCAGGACCTCAAAGCTGTGCTGTCACCTGCCACACTTTGCTTCCTTTCAACTGTTGTGTGGGAAAATGAGAGGCACATGTGAGAGAGGAACTCTTACAAAAAAGGGATGAGGAGGGATAAAAAGCTTACCCTTTTACCAATCAGTTTGCTTACTTTTGCCTTTTCTGTTTCAGACCACCGGGTGTCTGGAATTAATATATCTAGGGCCAAATCCACTTCAACTCAGCCACAGTTTTGGCAAACTGAGCTTCCACTGTGTGGTTTGGTGTGCCTCTGGCCTCTTATGTCTGCTGGTCAGGTAGTTAGTTCTCTCTAACCATGAAATTTGTGGGCGAGATTCCTAAGCCTTTTCTTTTACTCTTTCCAAAGCACAGAAATTGGAGCATTAATATTTATTTAAAAATCAGAATCCTTGAGCACTGGAAAAATCTGTGGGGCTTCATGTCCCTACACTGGTGGTAGGTAGCTCAAGGGACTGACTGCTTGGGCTTGGGATATTTGCCAGAGGAGAGTTTCAACTTAATTATAAAAAGCCATCAATGCCATCGATTCCATGCTGGGTATGAACTTTTAACTGCAAGCCTAGAGGTCTTGACCACACACTAGGCCTTCTATAAACCTGAGGTAGGCTCTGAGGGTGTGGTCTGTACTTTGCAGACTCCAGTGTCCGGGTTAGAAAAACAGGCAGCAGCTTTCTCAGAATGTTACAGTCATTTAAAATATTGACCTCTTTCTAAAGTAAAGGGCAATATTTTTACTATTTTGTATGCTGCACATTTCAAATATTAACCAAGACACTAATGTATAGAAAAAAAGTACACTTTACAGCAAAAGGAGAATGACTTTAAAAGACAACTGGCTTCTGATATTTACTTGGGGATCTCAAAGCACCATCAGTAGTAACCTAATGAAGCATCCTGCCATCTTTCACAATGTAGCTTTTGGATCACTGGAACCCATGAAGGTGTTCCAGGTGGTCTGGGGACAAGCCCAAAATGCAAGTTACTCACACGCAACAACATATTTTTATAAATGTATTTTCCACTGCAAGCTGAGCCTGTGCTGGAAAACATGAAAATGAGCTTTTTAAAAAATCTAACCACAATAATGATTATACAGCCAAGCAATAACACCACAAAATTGTATTGAAGCCTTTGTGATATCAAGGAAAGGAATACACTTGAATAGGTGGTCCTCAGGGCCTTACGCCCTAAGTGGTCTGGGAAACTGTCCCAGGGCAGTGGAACCAGGATAATTTTCTCAAGGTCCCTTGCAGGTGAATATTTATCTTAAAGAATGGCTCACATTTTCCAAAGTTTGGGGCTTCTTTTTATTATACTCTTAACACATACTTCTACATGAATTAAACATTGATTATATAATACTCAAAATTTATCTTTTGAAATCTCTCTAAACTCAGGAGTAAACAGAAGTAAAATGTTTTTAATTAGAGGAGCCACACACTTATGTAATAATTGTTATTTTGGATCATGCATTTATTTATCACGTACACAGTCAAGCTAAATTTGATTTTCAGAGAAAGCGTATTGCACAGTGGTGGTATTTAACAATGGTACCTATTACTATTTAGTGGACATTCTGGGGTATAGGATGGAAGCTGCAATGTTCTATCATATCAAGGTAGGTTCATGCCAGATTACTTTTTATTTGGATATATTTTGAGTTAAGTGGAAGGGGGAATGGTGGAGAAACGTGTGGGATTTTTACTCTATAGCAAATATAATGCTACTAGCTTCATAGGAGTTATCTTATTTACTTCTCACAATAAATCTGTAAGATGGATATTATTGATGGCAGCAATGGTCCATCTGAAGGGGCCACTGTGAAGACTCTGGCTGCAGCAGGGGAGGTGCAGCGGGGACCACGCGCTCCACGGAGCTGGCAGGGGCCAGGAACAAGTGGGAGCCCTGCTGTTTTCTGAGTTGGCTGGGTGGGAGCCCCACCCTCCCAGGTACTGCAGCTGCCCAGCCACAGTTGTGGACCTGGACATTCCTGCACTCTCAGGGGCCTGGGAATGCCCTTTGGCCCTGCAGGCTTGAAGATGTCTGCTCCTGCTGCCTGGCCTCTCCAACCTCCTAGCACCCACTCTGATTTTGGAACAAAGCTGAGGCTGAGCCCAGGTACTGTTGTGACCCAGCAGGTGTGCACACTCTTGAGGCAGCACTGACACACCAACCCCCTGCCACCTCAGCCCCCTCTCATCTTTAGGCACTGATGATCATGGGAGGAAGGCCAAGCAGGACTGAGGGTGCTTGGCACAGGTCTGCAAGCACCCTTTAGCATGAACAGCCTGGGCACTATGGACAGCAGGTTGATGGCAGCAGGAGGCAGATAGGCTCCTGGGTGGAAAGGGATGGTGGGTCTCTGGTAAAGCACACCTTCAAGCTAGGGACAGCCTGAAGCATGGGGTCCAGGCTGTCAGTTCTGGGTGGAGTTCCTGGCCCAGAGTGAGAACTTATGGGGCTTCTTGTAGGCCGAATGATGGTTGTCCATGGACCAATCAGCATCCACTTCTCCCTTCTGAAATCCATAAAAATCCCGGACTAAGCTAGACTCACAGAGACATCAAGATGACCTGTCTGTGGTGGGAGCTACCTGCTCTGGATCTCCTCTCCGCTAAGGACTGCAGAGATGTTGGAGTGACCTGCCTGCAGATAGGAGTTACCCACTCTGAGTCTCCTCCCCACTGAGGGCTGCAGAGATGTTGGATGACCTGCCGGCAAATAGGAGTTACCTACTTTGGGTCTCCTCTCTGCTGAGAGATGCAGAGATGTTGGGATGATATACCTACGGATAGAGATACCCACTCTGGGTCTCCTGAGAGCTGTTCTGTCACTCAGTCAAGTACCTCTTCACCTTGATCACCCTCTGGTTGTCAGCGTACCTCATTCTTCCTAGATGCAGGAAAGGAACTCGGCACCTGCTGAATGGTGGGACTGAAAAAGCTGTAACACAAGCAGGGCTGAAACACTGCCCTCCCCTGCTCACCATGTTGTGGGCAACAAGAAGAGAAGAGCTGAGGCCATTCTGAGACCAGACCTAGGGGCTCCCTGAGCCAGGGCTGTGACACCCTCTTTGGGGCTCTGTGGTTTCTGGTGTCTCCAAGCTTCCAGGCACCACTATGTTCTCCTCATCCAGATGCAGGTGCCTACAGCAGAAGCCACCCGCAATGCATCTGACACAACTGAAGACTTTCATAGAGCCAGCACCTATGCTGGTGCCAGCAGCTGCCCACCCCACCACAGCAGCCAGTGTGACACACTGCATAGACCCCACACTCACTCGCTCACACACCCCTTGCCTCACTGCACCTGTCTTGCCCTTGGGAGTCACGGGATCCAGGCCAGTAGCATAAGCTGAGTGCAGTCTGCCAGGCTGAGTGGGTGGAATGAGCACAGCAGGCCCAAATAAAAATAGGCAAAGGTACCATGGTCCACAGACGCTTCTGGCTAGAAATGCGACACCCTAAGGGTTTCAGGACATTATTACCTAGGTTTCAATAGACATGAAAACAAAAGCTCAGAGAAATTAAGTGATTGGTCTAAAGTCACATGTCAATAGAGATAAGGTGCAAACTTCAACTCCCATGATAATATATCAAGGGTATTGCCATTATATCTCTTTTAAATCTGCCATTCTGAGCTTCCTCACAGGTTGGCTTCATTCTTGTCTATTGCTGTCTCTTATCTAAAGGGTAGAGACCACCACTTATCCACCAATAGTAAATAGAATTTGACAGCTGGCTTCATTTTTGCCCCCCACACCCACACTTCTGGGAATTGTACTACATTCTTGCAAAGTACTTTTCAAGGTAACTGAAAGCCTGATGGAAGAAATATTTTTACTTGGTGAAGAATAACCTGTGTATTTAGAGATTAAAGGTTAAATTGTCATTTGGGGTTTTTCAAGAACTTTGGGAGTCTGTTGGGAGAGACAATATTTTATGAGTCCCTTGCTTCCTACAAGTCTTATTAACTTAATTCTGTCAAGAAGGTGAGGCCCTGACTGATCTTTACACTAGTAATTCCTTAGGATTTTGTTTATGCAGTGGGTAACCTTGAGAGACAAAATAGTGTCTTTCTACTAAACAAACAGCAGGCTTTCTTACTGCTTGCTATAAAAGTAAATTCCTCAAGGTTAGAATTTCTCTGCTGGGATGCCAAACTGCTACACATGAGCATTCATCTGAACCGTACTTTATCATGGGACCTACAAATAAAAACAAAACTTTGGTAGTCAGAATTATAACTCCAGGAAGATTCCATACCTAATCTCAGAGAGTGAGTATAATGAGATAACCATGCTTGTGAATGCATTGCCTTACACAACACAAGGCATTTGCAGAGGTAAGTAAGGTTACCAAATAGTTGACCTTAAAATAGAGACATTATGCTGAATTATCAGTTGAGGCATAACATATTCATATCAGGCCTGATAAGCACAGGTGAAAGAGAAAGTCAGGGAAGTACAGGAGGAGGGGAAGTCAAAGAGATTCAGAGAAAAAGTATTTGATGTGCCATTGATCTTGAAAATGGAAGGTCCCACAAGTCCGTGAATACAGGTGACCTCATGAAACTGAAAATAAGCCCTGCCCAACAACCAGCAAAGGATCAAGGTCCTTAGTCCAACAACCATATTATTGGAATTTAATTCTTCCAACAAAATTTTGAATGTGCTGCAAAGTGTATTCTTTCCTGGAGCTTGCAGAAAAGACCCCAAGGCCACTGACACCTTGATTTTAACCTTTTAATGCCTTAAACAGACTATCACCCAAGCCTCTGGACTTCTGATCTACAGAACTGAGAGATAATAAATGAGTGTTGTCTTAAGCTTCTAGATCTGTGGTAGTTTGTTACATCAGTAAAAGACAACGAATACAGAAACCAATGTATATCTACTAATGCCCAAGTTGCTTGATAAGTTGTGAGTGACACATTCTTTGTCACTGACTCAGGAGTCCTGTGTCCTCTGCAAGCATCCATCAAACAGTAACAGGCAAACTTATTAGCTTACAACTAGAGGAAAATCAAATTGCAGACTCATCAGTGTCCAGAATTAGTAGATACTAGTGATAATGTCCCGTTGTGCTAATAGAGGCTGTATGGCAGAATGAAAAAAATATTAGAGGGGAGAAGACCCGCGATTTGATCCAGGCTCTAACACTTAACAGCTGTATGATCTTAGACAACTTAATTGACCTAACTGAACTTCCATTTTAAAAGATTTAATATATATTAAATAGCTATCAACATTAAATGAAATTATAAATATTTAATTATTCTACAGTATCTGACATATCATAAAGTAATCCCCTTTCTTGCTTCTTGCACCTTGCCTGTATGCCTGTCAAAATGATAGTTTAGTGATCAGGGCAAAAAAAAGTGAGTGAAGTTTCTGGAGTAAAAGAGAAAATCTCCCTTAATGACTTATTTCTTCAATTAACGATCCAGTATGTATCTTAAGAATTTCAGTGGGAAAACACACACACACAAAGATTAGCTCCAACAGCTGATCTTCTACAAACATAGATATTGACTGCTTCTAACTTTAATCTTCATGTCAAGATTTATTTAGTGCCACAATTATAATGATTACTTTCAGGTATTCTTATTCTAAATTAATTTTCACCCTCTCAGTATCCTGCTCCCCCTACTCATCTTCTTGTCCATGAAAAACAACATCAGAGGCTACCTTTATTCCTGTTTCTTTCCAACCTCTTAAATTATCTACAAATATTCACTCAGAGTTTTCTGGCAAAACTTACAGCCACTAGTTGGAGCAGCTTTAGCTTCTTAGTCATTAAGGTGGTATCTGGAACAAACATTCATTAGAGGACATCAACTACAAAATGTTTGTGATACATGGGATTCTGGCTTTGTCACACCTTAGTCAACAAAGATTTATAAAATAGCAAGGGATCTCAGAGATGGGCTGATAGCCTCCAATTTATAGATGAGGAAATCTCATGCACCAATATTTAAGGATACAATAGTGAAAGGCCACACTCAGATCAGAACCCAGTTCTCTGGCTTTCCAAAGCAGTGGGCTTTTTATTCTACCCTACCTCTAAACATATAGGTAGTCAATGCCTCTCCTCTATGATAAATACTACACAGAAAGACACAGATTCAGAAATGAGTGGGATTCTCTTTTTACTTTTCCATTGCTCTTTTATTTGCATCTTCCTTTTTTACCTGTCCAAAACAACAGTTACAATATATATTCATGGCAACTGACTCCCAAGGATCAGTTTTTCTGCCAGAGTCTTGGAATCATCCACCCAGCAAGTGGTTGAGGAGGAAACAAAGGAAAGAAGGGGAAAAAATGAATTTGAACACTGAGGACTTTGGCAGGTCAGTTTGTAGAACCATTGTAGCTCATTTTTCTTTCTTTCTCCTTATTATTTTGTACATAGACTAGGTAAGAAACAAATGTAGTCTTCTACTGACATGACTTTTCTCCATTTGCTCAACCACTTTGGTGGTTAGGAAACTCTTTAAGTCTTATTTGAAGAATTCAGGCAACTGACCAGCATATAGTTGACTTTGAGTTATTCGGAATAACTAAATTAATGTGTCATGGAAGAAGTAAAAGAAATGTATTAGAAATTCTGCTAGTGGAGAACCATTCTGAATGTTGAAATAGCCCAGGATGCAGTGCATATTTCTCACCTCATTAACTTACACAAAAACATGCCATTGTCTACTATTTTTCAAATTAAGTAGCCTGGACAACTCTTAAAAATGTTTAATTTGACCCATTCCATGAAACAGTCAGTTTGTAGTTGTAAATATAAATCTTGCTTGATTTGATAATCTGCAGTGATTGAAAACATTTTTGCGAAAATGTGGAACACGTAGGTAAAAAAGAAATGAAATAAAAATGAAGAAACCCAATGCATGGAAAGTTGGCTCCTGAGGCAGTTTTGCAGAAGTTTTTGGAAATTAAGGCATACCAGCATTCCTATCCCTTTCTTCTTCAAAGTTCTTTGTATTTTCATTGACCCTCACATCTTTTGTTCTTCGTATCATTTTGATTTCTTAACCATACGAATATTTTCTGAATCTTCCAGACTGGCAAACAATGAAATAATCTGCAAAAATAGTTTGCTAAATATCACTCACAAGACATCTAGACATATGCATAGTCAAGAGCAGAAATGTCTGTATTTTTAAACCATTTGCCTTTTTTTTTGAGCCTTATTTAAAAGTAGCACATCTTGGTCTTCTTTGCTGAAACATTGAATACTTTTTAGGTACTTTTTTGCTTATTCTAATTCCAACTCTTACCTTTTCTTTGATCAGGCTTATGTGGATATGCAAGAGAATTTTTTAAATATATAAAACATTTTAGGTGTTATATTTAGAAAATCAGTTGTCTAAGCGAAGCCACTTTTATTTCTTACATTATTTTGTCTTATGAAATAATTTCCTGTGTTTTGGGACCTTTGCTTCTTTTCTTTGGACTGTCTTAAGGACATTAAAATGTAATTTGTTTTATCAGACCCAATGCTAAAATAAAAGGACTTCAAAAGTTCTAACATTTGATACCTTTAAAAAGGCATAATTTTTAAAAGGTATAATTTCTGAGCTAACGGAGTGTAGGAGAGCTAGGCTCTGTGCCCTTAGCATATTGAACAGTGGCAGTTGTGATATGGTTGTTGATAAAGAAAAACACGCAGACTCACTCAGCTTGGTGTTTTCTGAGATAACAGATGAACCTATCACAAATACAGCACCAAAGA